>NW_026057584.1:18482743-18633635 GCF_023721935.1 Panthera uncia
GTGTGTGTGTGTGTGTGTGTGTGTGTGTGTGTGTGTGTGTGTGTGTAGGAGTGGCCTGAGGAGTCCTTTTGGCTGCCACTTGTCTCTAGTAGCCAGGGCTGCTATTCCTACAGGCTGCCTCTTGTCCAGGCTCCGTCCTTAGAGTTCCTCGTCCCTGCTCTGGTGCTGACCAGCCAGAAGCTACCTCTGGCCATCCGGACACCTGGAAACTGTGAGCACAGAGCAAGGGCACAGGGTGAGGGTGGAGTGGAGTGCCAGTCTGAGCCTCCAGACCTGGGCGGGCACAGGATTGAGAGTGGGCAGTGGTGGGAACTGCTAGGCTATGGGGTCTTGGAGCTGTGCCCCGGACCAGCAAGGACTGTAGAACAATGGGGCTCTGTCCCACTTACCTCTCTCCTCTCCACGCCCCCAACTTTCCCCAGCCTCCCTTGTGCTGCGCCTGTGTGGGGGGCCTGGCTGCCATGGCCTGGCGCTCCGGAACACTTCTCTCCGAGAGGTGAGTGCCTGGGGATGGCGAGCAGGAGGGCTGAAGGTGGTGCCGGGATGGAGGAGTTTCCTGTTTCCATTTGCTGGGGCCTGAGATGATCTGGGGGAAGGAGTTGGGACAGAGACCCACCCCCTGGGATTAGTTGAGAAGTCCAGACTGAGGTCAACTTGATGGAGCAGAATGCATCCTCTTTGTCTTTTTCTCGGCTTCTCCAGGTGTCCGGGGCTGTGGTGGTATCCGGGGTGCTGCAGGGCACGCTGGGGCTGTTGGGGAGTCCCGGCCATTTGTTCTCCCACTGTGGGCCCCTGGTGCTGGCCCCCAGCCTGGTGGTGGCAGGGTTCTCTGCCCACAGGGAGGTGTCCCTTTTCTGCTCTACTCACTGGGGACTGGCCTTGCTGTACGTAAGTCCTGAGGGGCATGGGGTGGTGACCAGTGGGCTGTGCGGGACTGGGGGAGGGCAGAGCAGCTGGCCCTACCCGATTCAGCAGCCATCTGAGCAGGGACAATGCTTTGTGGATTTGGAATCCAGGACTTTTGCTGGGTTCATGTGGTCTCCCTGGCTTTTACACCGTGCCCTGCTGCCCCTCCAAGGTGTCCTCCTCCTTCTCTTCTCTGGGATCCCTGTTAGGGAATTCTGCCCCTCCTCTACCTCCCTTACCCCCCTCGGGATGCCTGCTTCCTTTTGCTCCTAAAGCTCTTTCTCTCCCCTAGGCTTATCCTGGTCATGGTGATCTGTTCTCAGCACCTGGGCTCCTGCCAGTTACCTCGGTGCCCCTGGAGGCCAGCTTCAGCCTCCTCGCCTCACACTCACATTCCTGTCTTCCGGCTCCTCTCGGTATGTTGGGGTCTGGGCAGGGCGAGTTGAGGTGAGAAGGGCTGGCATGGAATGCTTGATTGGCCCGCTACCTTTTTGGTTTCTGTCTACCCCTCGAAGGCTGGCTCGGAAGGTTCTGGGGGAGAGGTTCTTTCCGGTCTCAATCTCGCCCCTCAGGTGCTGATACCGGTGGCCTGTGTGTGGATCATCTCTGCCCTTCTGGGGCTGAGCGCCATCCCCCCGGAGCTGTCTGCCTCCCCCAAGGCACCATGGATTTGGCTGCCTCACCCAGGTAGGTCTGCTCTTCATCCTTCAGCCTCTTACTCAAATCAAAGGTCTATTTCTTTGAACTCAAGATTTAGCGAATTTCATTTCTGAGTTAAATCCTGTGCTTTCTCAAAACACCCAGGGGGGAGAAATTGCCAGTCCGAAGGGCAATACCAGCCCCTCACCACAGGAGTTTTATTTAGTGTTAAGAGACATCTGCAAGCCCATCACTCCCTGTTAATAATCCTCATCCGATTTACACACTTATGCTACCTACCCTCACAAGCATTGGAGTTGGTGGCCCTACATATGAAGTTTGCTTTTGAGGCATTGTGTACAAAAGTTGTTCATTCGTCAACTTAATAGAGGTCTGTTGAGTGCTGATTATGTGCTGGGCATGTGATAGGGGACGTGGTGTTAAATATGACAGACGCAGTACGTATACTCAGGAAGGTTACATCTGCTAGGGAATGCAGATACTAATTAAACAGTCACCCAAGTAAATTGAAAATTACATGTGGTAAGTGTAACAATGGGGAGATGCATTGTGTAATGACAGCTTATAACGGAGAATCTGACTTTACCAGAGAGATCAGGAAAACTGTTCTTGAGAAAGTGATCTTTGAGCTGAGATGTGAGAGGTGAGGAGGTGCTAACAAGGTGAAGGCAAGGGAGAAGAGCATTCTAGGTGGGGAGAGCAGCATGTGCAAAGGCCCTGTGGTAGCCAGCAACACAGCAAGGACAAGGGCCTGAAACAAGGCCAGTGTTATCTGGAGTAAAGAGAGTAGGGCAGAGTGTGGTGGAAGATGAAGCCTTGTAGACCATGATAAAGGGATGAGTCCTTATCCTGAGTTTGTTGGTTCTGTCAGAAGACATTGTCTTCAAAGACAATGGGGTCTCGAGGATTCTTGTGGCGCAGGCCTTTGGAAGCAGGGGGATGCTCCAGACTTGAGTCTGGCCCCAAGGTGGCTTTTTCTCCCTCCCCAGGTGAGTGGGACTGGCCCTTGCTGACACCCAGGGCTGTGGCTGCAGGCATCTCCATGGCTTTGGCAGCCTCCACCAGCTCCCTGGGCTGCTATGCCCTGTGTGGCCGGCTCCTGCAATTGCCTTCCCCACCTCCACATGCCTGCAATCGAGGGCTGAGCCTGGAGGGTCTGGGCAGTGTGCTGGCCGGGCTGTTGGGGAGCCCTCTGGGCACTGCATCCAGCTTCCCCAACGTGGGCACAGTGAGTCTTATCCAGGTATGTGGACAGGGGTGGGGGCAGGGGAGTGGAAGTACATGAGAGGGAAGGGAACTCACGCTGACCGGTTGCCATCTGTGTCCAGCATTCCGCCAGGCACGCCACCTCAATGATCTCATTTAGGGAGGTGCCTAGAAGTGGCAACGGCTAGGACCGTGAGGAAGACACTAAGTCACTACTAAACTCCCATACCTCCGACACGGTACCCTTGCTGGGGCGTCTGGCGAGATCAAGTCATACAAAGTCCTTGCTCTCTTGGGCACTTCAGAGAGGGAGAGGCAGACAATTAAAAAAAAAAAAAAAAGTAAGATAGGTACAGAGTGTTAAGTGCTATCAAGAAACAAAGCAGGTAAAAATTGAAAATAAACTCTTAAAAAAAAAAAGAAAAAGAAAATGAAGCAGGGTAGTAGGGGGATAGTGGTTGAGAAACGGAGTGTCCTTTAAGTAGAGTGCTTCTCGGAAGGATCACATTTGAGTTGAGATCCAAATGATGAGAAGGGGCCAGCCAGGCAAAACTCTTGAAGAGGCGATCAAGGAGGTGGCTGTGTTTTCTAGCATCTCTGCTTCGCATAGGCTGGATCTCGGCGAGTGGCCCATCTGGTGGGACTGCTCTGCGTGGGGCTTGGGCTCTCCCCGAGGCTGGCCCAACTCCTCACCACCATCCCGCTGCCTGTACTTGGTGAGTGGATGTATCAGCAGGACTGGCATTGAACCAGTACCCCCCACCCCCACCCCAGGATGGCCAACTGGTTGCTTGTGGCTGGCCCCCTCTCTTTCTGAACAGCACCCCTGACCTACGGGGTGTCAGCTGTGGGTCAGCTGCCCTCATTTTCTCAGCCCAACATCTTGGCCTCTTGACTGGGCTTCCGACATAATGGGAAAATGAGCCTTTGGTTGTCTCTCTCCATCACAACCTGCCCCACCCTGCAATACTCTCTCCTTGCCAGCCCTTCCCAACCCCTTTGATTACTTCCCTACGAGACAGGTGGGATGCTTGGGGTGACCCAGGCCGTGGTTCTGTCTACTGGATTCTCCAGCTTCCACCTGGCTGACATTGACTCTGGGCGGAACGTCTTCATTGTTGGCTTCTCCGTCTTCATGGCCCTGCTGCTTCCGAGATGGCTTCAGGAAGCCCCTGTGCTGAGCACAGGTGGGGGTGGGGATGGGAAGAGGAGTTGGACAGTACTGGGAAAGCAAGGGCTGGAGGCTGGAGGCTCTCTAGACTCCAGGTCCCACACCCTTTTCTGTGATTTGGTGTAAATAGTTCACCCATTCGTTTAGCAAATATTTATTGAGCACCAGGCTAGCCCCTTCGGATATAAAGGGGCCTCCAGATGTTACGGTCTAACAAAAGAGATGACATGTGTAGGAACGTAACAGGGAAAGGCTTAGATAAGGAGCTGGCTGGGGTGCTTGGCAGTGAGAAATGGTTTCTGCTTAAGATGATCCAAGTAAGTTTTACAGAAAAAGTTAACACTGAGCTGGTCTAAAGGATGGTAAGATTTGAACATATTTAGTGGGAGGAAGGTCATTTCTGGCGGGGGAACCGTCATAAACAAGGATATAGAAATAGGGTCATAGGGTATGTCTGAGGAGTAGCAAATACATTAGTTAGTGGAGCTTAGCAACTAGCAGTGGTACTCAATTGAGGATGATTTTGCCCCACAGGGAATATTTGACAATATCCAGAGATATTTTTGGCCATTACAAACGGAAGAGGGGATTGTTATTGGCATTTAGTGGATAGAGGGATGATGCTAAATATCCTACAATGCACAGGACAGCCCCCCTCCATCAAAGAATTATCTGGCCCAAAATGTCAGTAGTACTGAGGTTGAGACAACCAGGGTACAGCATAGACTATAAGAAGTGGGAAGTAAGGTTGGGACTTTTAATACCAAGCTTTCCAGAGCCTGGAACTACCAAAGCATATTCAGAGGGCATGTGGATGCTCAGAAGACAGGATGATAGGCAGGGACCTTGTGCGAAGGGCCTGGGTGGGGAACTAGAGAGTAGGGGTAAAAGGTGGGGGAGATGGGAAAAGATCTGTCCTTAGCCCAAGACTTAGATTTAGGTCTAGAAGTATGACCCATTGGCCTTGCATAGGATCAGAGTTCCCCTCCTGCCTGGCCCCAACTTTCTGTAGGCTGGAGCCCCTTGGATGTATTACTGCGCTCGCTGCTCACAGAGCCCATCTTCCTGGCAGGACTCTTGGGTTTCCTCTTAGAGAACACCATTCCTGGTAAGCTGAGGCCAAGCCCCAGCACTGGGGAGCAGCCCGGATGTTATCACTCCCTGGGTGGGGCAATAGCCTGACCAACCTTTCTTTTGCAGGCACAAGGCTTGAGCGAGGCCTAGGTCAAGGGCTGCCATCTCCTTTCTCTACCCAAGAGGCTCAGGTGCCTCAGAAATCCAGGGAGAAGGCTGCTAAAGAGTACCAACTTCCTTTCCCCACCCAAAATTGGTCTCCCTGTATCCCCCAGCCCTTCCGTTGCCTCTGCCCTCTGCCTGAAGACCCTAGGAATGAGGAAGGAGGGGCCTGTGAGCCAGGAGAGACAGCAGACTTGTTGCTTGGCTTTGGGGAGCAGTGTCCTGAGTCTAGCAGAGAACTTAGGTCCCAGTGATTACCAGGACTCCTGCCCCTGTCCTGGTTAGTTTAGCCCTATCTCCCAGCTTGCTGTGAGAGTCAGCTCACAGGCTCTAATTTCTCCTAGGAAGAAGGTGTGTGTGTGTGTGTGTGTGTGTGAGAAATGGACCCACCTAAAGGTCTCACTTCCCAATAGGTGTGTTGCCTTTCCTTCTCTTAATTAGGCCTAACTGTTCCCGGCAGGGGCCATGGTTTAGTGGACCATGAATGAATGAATGAGATTTTGTATGTGAACTATCTATAGTCGAACCCCAGCATTCACTTAACAAATATTTATTGAGGGCCTCCCATGTGCAAGGTCTTGGAACTACAGATATGGAGAACACAGGGTCCCTGCCTTCTTAAGGTACCTACCATTTAAAAAGCCTTATGTAGGGGCACCTGGGTGGCTCAGTCGGATAAGTGTCCAACTCTTGACTTTGGCTCAGGCACCGTGTAGGGCTCCGTGCTGAGCGTGGAGCCTGCTTGGGATTCTCTCTCTCTGCCTCTCCCCCTGCTTGTGTGCTCTCTCTAAATAAATAAACATTAAAAAAAAAAAAGACCTATGTAATTATTAATTAAAATCCAAGCCAGAAGGCAGTCTGTATTAAAGATTAAAACAATGCTATGGGAGCAAAAGAGAAGAAACAGTTAATTCTGATTGTGGATCGTGGCAAAGGCCTTATGGAAGATGCAGCACTGAGGCTGGCCTTGACGAGAAGACTCTGGTTGTGGAAAGCGGATGGGGAGAATATGTCAGGCTCAGGCATGCAGCTGAAGCAAAACCGTAAACTGTACAAAGTACAAGATGAGTTGAGGGATTTCAAGTTTCTCCGTGGTGATGGAGCAGAAGTATGGGGGTAAAAATGGAAGGAGAAATGAGACAGGAGAGGTAAAGGATGAGGTCAGACCATGGGATTTATGCATGGAAGAATCATCTCTGAAACAACTTGAGTGCTGGTGAGGATCAGAGAAATTAGTGAAGTTCAATTTCCTCATTTTATTAAAACAAAAAAGGGGGGGGCTGGAAAGGTAGGGGAGGGAAGTGACCTGAGTTTATTGAAGGGTCCAAATCCTGGGACCCCTCTCCCGCACCTCATCTGCCACTCTTCCTACTCGGCCAGCGCGATTCCGAGGGGCGCCACTACTACTCCACTTTCCCAGCAGCGGGTCCAGCGGCCCTTTTCCCGCTCTCCCCGAGCGGCGGCCCCCCAGCTCGCTTTCTTCTGCCGCGAGGACCCAGATGCCCCGCCCACATCGGGCCTCGGCCCCGCCCCTAGGTCCCGAAAGGCCTGTACTCTAGGCCTTTCGGTTTGCGCGGTCTGCAGAGAGGACGGTGGGAGCTCTCGCGGCCGCTCACGGTAGGTGGTGTCGGGTTCGAATCAGGACCGAGGCCTCAGCCGGAGCCAGGCGGCGAGGGGCCCCCCGGGATTCCGCCGGCGTGCCGGGAGCCGCGCGCGGCCCGAGTGCTGCGGCAGGCCTCCGTGGGTGGGCGGGGCGCGTGCGCAGCGCGTGCGCAGCCCGCCTTCCGGTGGCGAGGCGGGTTTGTGTGGCTACTGGTTGGCGGGCTCCTCGGAGCTGCAAAGCGGCCGGTGGTCGGTTTTGTTACCCCCGAGGGGTCCCGAGCCGCGCCTCGGTGCAGCCACAGCTGTCAAAGTGGAGAGGCAGACGGCGAAGTCCCTTGCGGCGAGGGCGGATGGAAACTACGTCAGGCGACTCCTGGGGTGGGGCTGTGGTAAAGGGAGCCAGGGTTGGTCCCCACGGAGGGACGGGGCGTGGCCCAACCCGGACGGTGGCTGGGGCCTTGCTGCCCTCTGCAGGATGGCGGGGGAGCTGCGCCGAGAGAGAGGCTGGGCCGAGGGGCGGGACTCGGTGCGGACCCGGGTTCTCAGACTACCTACCGCACCTGACTGTCGGCGCTCCTAAGCGTCATTCAAGAATAATAAATGGATGAATCTTGTTAACATAAAGGTTAAAGAGGGCTTTGAAGGGGGGGTTGGGGAGGTGGGGAAAGATAAGATTCAGAGGCCTTGAACTCAATAGGACGCGCGTGGTGGGAGCATTGCCAATCCCAAGTCTGGTGCTGAATGTCTCAGACCTTCCTATGGGGCCTCTTGATCCTGAGCACGTTTTTTTTTTTAATTAAAAAAAATGTTTATTTATTTTTGAGAGAGAGGGAGAAAGTGACAGAGCGCGAGCAGGGGAGGGGCAGAGAGAGAGGGAGACAGAAAATCCGAAGCAGCCTCAGGCTCTGAGCTGAGCTCTCAGCGTAGACCCCAGTATGGGGCTGGAACCTATGAACTGTGAGATCCTGACCTGAGCGAAGTCTGTGGCTTTAACCAACTGAGCCACCCGTGTGCCCCATACCCTGAGCGCATTTTAGACTCCTCTCCCACCCCCAAACAAGACAGAAAACAACTATACAGTTTGAGGGTTTTGAGCGTCCAGGCTTTCTGAAGTGTTAGGCGAGGAGAATCAACACTATTTTGGCACTCTTAGAGGGTGCACTGAAGGGCTTGGTGACTTCACTTGTTCACTTGACTTTGTGACCTTTGGCAATGTGGAACTCTGCTCTAGTGAGGGCTAGCTTAATCATTCCAAGATCTCCCTGTGGGAGCGGCAGATGGGAAGTGACTGCAGTCCCATCCTCCAAACACAAGGCTGCTGCAAATAAAAATCACAAAATATATTTACTTTTCACCTAACTATTGACTGTACAAATTAAGTTTTGTTACAAGACCCCACTTCAAAAGCAAGGTTATGGTTGTAAGAATAACGGCTTAGACTGTGATGGAAATGACAGGAGGAATAGAGCCATGTTAATCATGTTAATGAAATCCAAGGAATTTCATTATTTCCTTTATATTCTAAGACGACTCCCTCACTTCACTTTGTATTTATAGACTGAAATAATGAAGGAAATTGTATCACTTTTTTTTTTTTTTTTTTTACCCACAGGAAAAATGACCAGACTTCCTGTAAAGTAACCATAGTTACAGAACATCTACTAAGTTAAGACTAAAATTTAGTTGTTGAACTAGAAAAGTTGGTTTCCAGGAGTTCCAGGATATACAGCAGGGCATGACAGTGCCTTGGGTTGGGGATCTGGGGGGATGAGTGAAATGGAAGTTAATGAATTGTCTCTACCTCTGCGAAATGCTGTGCCTTGTGTTTATGACTTCTTAGTCACCCACATTCTTCTCGAAATGGGATTTGGGGCTTTTTTGTTTGCTTCTGGACAAACAAAAGAGTTTATTAGGTCTGTATATGTGTGTCATTGATCCCTTTGAGAATTTGACGTAGCTGTGGACTTCTTCCTCCCAAATGGCTATACGCATGTTTGCATAGATTATGCATATAATTTCAGAGGATTCACAAGCACAGACGCTAGATTAAGAATCCCTGTGTTGAGGAATGTTTGTATGTGTATATAAATGTGTATGTATGTATATGTATATGTTTGTATGTATATATGTATTTAGAGAATATAAATATATATTTGAAATTCTGAGAGTTTCTAGAGTTTTATTTCTAGATAATGATCAAATAATTTGAACTTCCTGCTCATGACACTTATGATTTATGATGTTTTATAAGACAAGAACTACTTCTCTTCTAGAAGTTCTGGGACAGGGTAGCATTGATGTTTTTATTAGGAATGTGATAAAGATGCAACAAGAGGGGCGCCCGGGTGGCTCAGTCGGTTGGGCGTCCGACTTCGGCTCAGGTCACGATCTCGCGGTCCGTGAGTTCAAGCCCCGCGTCGGGCTCTGTGCTGACAGCTCGGAGCCTGGAACCTGCTTCGGATTCTGTGTCTCTCTCCCTCTCTGCCCCTCCCCTGCTCAAGCTCTGTCTCTGTCTCTCTCAAAAATAAATAAACATTAAAAAAAGAAAAAAGATGTAACAAGAATGGTTCAGGTTTCCACATTAAGTTATATTGTTAGCAAGCAGAAATACTCATACCAATATGCCAAGGCTTGAACACTATGGAAGAAAGATATTTTATGCCCTTTAGGAACTTAATTAAAAAAAAATTCTAAATAGATTTGTAGTGGCCAGGAGGTAGTAAGGTTGTCCAGCTGGTTACATGTGGGGCAGGGGATGGGAGTGGGGGGTTGTGTGTGGGGAGGGGAGGGGGAGGATTTAAGTCCGTGCCGTCTGTCTTATGAGGGAGGAGTCTTTCACAAGGCTTATTTGATATAGAGCTTTTGAGTGGTGCCCCCACCCCCAGGCCTGCAGTACCCCCGGGCACTTTCCTAAATTAAGACTTTCCCGCAGATGGAGGAACTGGAGCAAGGTCTGTTGATGCAGCCATGGGCGTGGCTGCCACTCGCCAAGAACTCCCTCTTGGTCAAGGCTTATATCACCAAGCAGGGCTATGCCTTGCTGGTTTCAGATCTGCAACAGGTGTGGCACGAACAGGTGGACGCTAGTGTGGTCAGCCAGAGAGCCAAGGTAAGTGTGACAAGAAGTCCTGCGGTGGGGCGGTCGTGGGTATGATTTCTGTCTCAGTGGAGGTCAGGGTACATTCACACCAACCAGCGTACTGGCCTGTAGGTTGCCAAGGGAGGTCGGATCAGGTTGAGACAGTTCCAATGAGTGTCCTGCACTTCTACCCAAAGCCCTGGGATCTTTTCCATTTGGTTGTACGTGTGTTAGTTTCTGCACGGCATGCAGTACACGCACGATCGTGAAGGAGACCAGTTGCTCTCTCTTTTTGTTTTCTTCTTTCCTGTTCCTGTGTCTTTTTTCCCTCCCTTCTTCTCATGCCCACTGTCTTCATGTTAATGAGCTTTCCTTTGCTGTTACGGAGTGGGGAGTCAGTTTCCTTTTAGTAGTCTCACTCTGTACGACCCCTGCTGTCTTTTTAGGAGCTGAACAAGCGCCTGACTGCCCCCCCTGCAGCTTTTCTCTGTCATTTGGATGATCTGCTTCGCCCATTGTTGAAGGACACTGCTTGCCCTGGCAAAGCTACCTTTTCCTGTGATCGTGTGGACGAGGCAATGATACTACGGGTGCAGAGTGAGCTCTCCGGTCTCCCCTTTTATTGGAATTTCCACTGCATCCTAGCTAACCCTTCCCTGGTGAGTGCAATTCAGATATGGGGTGGGGAAGGGGAATGCCAGCTGCTTTGAAATGAATCTTTAGGTGCTTTTATTTTTTGTGTGGACTCCATTTGAAATTCTTCTCCAGTTGGAAAACTTTCCTTGACTAGACAGAAGGCAAAATGGATTCTTGACTGGTGTATCCTTTACTTGCAGAGTTTGGGTTTACCTGCTTTATTGTATGTCTTTATTCATTGCTTTATTTATTCAACATTTATTAGGTGTTTACTATGGGCTAAAGAGCCCATAGTTGGGTGTCTAGATCTAACACAACATAGCCTATTCCTGGAGTTCATAATCTAGTGAGAAGACAGACAGAAAATGGGATAAAGTATGGCAAATTCTCTGACTGAGGTAAGCTCAGGATGATCAAAGGTCCGAAAAACCTTTTTTGGAGAGATAGTTTCTGAGCTGATTTTGAAGGTGAGCAGGAAGTAATTGGGAGAAGATCAGGAGGTCATTCTAGGCCAGAGTGTATTTTGAGAAACAGGGAGATATAGAAGTGTGGGCAAGTGGGGGAACTTCATGACTGCCGGGAGTTGTGGGAAATGAGGTGGGCAGTGACCAGATTTTGAAGGATTCTAATGAGTTTGGATTTTATCCTAAATGCAACAGGGATACACTGAAAAACTTTAAGCAGGGGTTTAACGTGATCCAATTTGTAATTTATCAAGATCAGCCTGGCAACAGGGCAGAGTATGTACAGTGTCATGTACCTTTTTGAACCCTTCTTGTCACTTAATCCTCACCGCTGCTCTGCAAGGTAAGTATTCTTATCCCTGTTTTCAGAGTAGGAAGCTGAGATCGAAGGCAGTCCAGAGTCATCCAGCTTATAAATGAATGAGCTGGAATTTTACTCCCAGGTAGGTCTGATTCAAGAGCCCATTTTCAGCTACTAGGAAGGTAATGTTCTTTGCTCACTTGTAGCTTTCTAGGCCCCAAGAGCTTTTATTAGGAATTAGCTTGAGAGTAAACACTAAACTTGTTTGCAGGAATTACTGCCACTGGTCCCTTCTACCCTTTTATATAAACGGCTTGTTTCAGTCAGTAGCATTAGAGGCCTGTGTCTTCTAAGGGAGGTCTCAGGATGTAGGTTTATCAGCAGAAGGACCTGAAGACAAGTGGGCATCATTTCCTATAGCCCCTCTTTAGTTTTCCAGAGATGATGTGATGCTTTGGCATCAACAGAGTGGATGTGACAAAGTGCTTTTTGAGAAGCTCTTCTCTCATGTGTTTAAAAAAATTTTTTTTAAATGTTTATTTATTTTTGAGAGAGAGAGAGAGAGATAGAACGTGATCAGGGGAGGGGAGAGAGATGGAGACACAGAATCCGAAGCAGGCTTCAGGCTCTGAGCTGACAGCACAGAGCCCAAGACGGAGCTCCAACTCACAAACCGCAAGTAGATCATGACGTGAGCCGAAGTCAGATGCTTAACTGTGTGAGCCACCCAGGCGCCCCATTGATCTAGAATCCAGTAAAGCTGGGCTTGGGTGCTGCGGAGAACTACTTCTCATTCACCTCAGACTTTCTTAAAAATTTTTTAATGTTTATTTATTTTTGAGAGAGAGAGACAGAGTGCGAGTCGGGGGAGGGGCAGAGAGAGGGGGAGACACAGAATCTGAAGCAGGTTCCAGGCTCTGAGCTGTCAGCCCAGAGCCCGACGACAGGCTCGAACTCATGAACTGTGGGATCATGATCTGATCTGAAGTCACTCGCTTAACCGACTGAGCCACTCAGGCGCCTCTCATCTCAGACTTTCTAAGGTCCATCAGCAGTGCTTAGCAGATAGCAGTCATTGATATCTGTTGTTTTTAATTGAAATTTTTGATGAAAATTTCCATCCTTCTTTAGACGTCGCTCTTTTGTTCAAAACCCTGTTAACTTTTTCTAAGTAACACCAGGGGGCACTGTTCCCTTGATAATGCCTGTTCCGGGACCAGAACATTAAGGCTGCCTTTGGGAAGCGCCAGCTATTGCTAGTCTCATTTTGCATCACACAGCCCTAGAAATTCAGAATAGTGAGATTTCGGAGGCAGGTCTCCTAGGAGGCTGGTGGGCTCAAATGTTTTTGTTTTTTGTTTTTTCTCCCTGAAAGAATAAAGAGCACTTACATAATGATATTAGAATGGAAAATACTATGTAAAGGGAAAACTAGCTGTTGTAGGCAAATTTCTCTAATTGGGCAGCTGCAATAAGGAAAGAAGCATTAGTGTTTGGAGTGGAATCAGTCCTGACTGGCCACAGGGAGACGTGACTATGGATCAGTTGGTGAACAATAGTGCTTTAAGGTAAAATGATATATTTATTATTAAAAAAAGAAGAAGCATGCCATCCCAGGGAAACCCCTGAACCTGAGGAGGCTTTACAGGGAAAAAGTTAGAGCCAGTGGACACCGTCAAGGGTGTAGGCGGATACTATTTCAGGCTCGTGTGTGTGTCTGTGAGGTCACACAGTCATAATTTTTGTTTGTTACTCATTGTTGTGATAGTTTTTATTTCATTTTTTTTCAATGAGTAATTCATGCAAAAGACAAACATTTCAAATAGCATTTAAAGGTCTAGTGTGAAAAAATAGGTCTTTCTACTCCTTTTTCTAGTCGCTCCTTTTCCTTCTTTAAAGCAGCTACGGATGCCATCTTGTGAATTCTTAAAGCTATACGTAGGTTTGCATATATGTAAGTATGTACATACTCAGTCAAATACGTATCTGGGTGTGTGTGTGTGCATTTTCACAAATGGCAGCGTGCTATCCACATAATCCATCACTTAATTCTAGAATTTAGAAATCATTCATAGCAATATATTGAGAAGATCTGCCTTAATATTCTTTAATGGTAACAGAGTTTTATTTAATGAATATATCAACATGTATTTAATTGATATGCTACTAGTAGACTTTTAAGTTGTTTCCATTCTTTTGTTGTTATGCCTGGTGACTGTCCTTGTATTTACTTTTCCTATGTGTAAACGTATGAGTAAACTAGCAGTGGAATAGCTAAATCAAGGAATATTTGTAATTTTACTCTTGCTCACATAATGCCAAATTGTCTTCCAGAGAGATTACGCAGCTTAACTCCTACTAGTCATGCAGGAGAACAGGAGGGTACAACACAGGATGTTCACACTAATGACTTAATAGTTCTCAAGTCTCTGCGGGATATCATGGAATATGTAGAGCTTTGGGTCACCGCTTTCTAGCCCCTTTCTGCTTCCAGCCAACTCCCTTTATCCCTTCTTCCTTCGTTCTTCCTAGTATCTAATGTAACTTTTTAATTTTTATTTTTACTTATTTTGAGAGAGAGACAGAGAGAGCAAGCAGGGGAAAGGCAAAGAGAGAGAGGGGGAGAGGGAGAGAGAATATCTCAAGCAGACTCTGCCCTGACGGAGCCTGCACTCCAACTCATGAACCCTGAGATCGCGACCTGAGCTGAAATCAAGAGTCAGACGCTTAATTGACTGAGCCACCCATTTGCCCCAATAATTGAATTTTTATGAGACTTGGTTTCTTCATCTCTAAAGGGGAGATGCCAGTCACAGCCTTACTATGGAATCGTGAAGAGTAAATCGAGAACATATGTAGTATTACTGAACTTTTAGCATTATAGCGGACCTGTGAGAACAAATACTCTGACTCCGTAATTTTCCCTTGAAAAAGATAAGGACCTTGAAGGTGCTTGGGATTAAGCCATTTTCACATCTAGGTGCTCTCAGAACCAGAGCTGGAATCTAGATGTCATTCCCAGTGTGTTGCGCTCTTCACTATATCCAAACCTGATAGAATTCATCTCGGGATTGATAACTGCCATTCTGCTCTCCTGCCTCTGACTTGTAAATATTTCAATGGGAAATATGAAGACATCGGGGGAAGTTATAAGTAGCTTTTCCTCTGGAAAAGATCGGCAGCTCCTGCCTCTATATCCACCACACTTCCTGACCTCCTTAACTGTTGTGAGCTCTTTGAGGGCAGAAGCCTCAAAGGGTCAGAGTATGTATGAGTATGTATGACAGTCACCAGGCATAACAACAAAAGAATGGAAACAACTTAAGAGTCTACTAGTAGCATATCAATTAAATACATGTTGATATATTCAGAGAGTATAATAACTACTAGCACAGTAGTTATTTGTTGAATTGACTCATTGAACTCCTTCTCTTCATATATTGTTGTCTGTAAATGAAGAGGTGGGGTGTTCCTGACCTCCTGAAGTACTTCAAGATTTTTCCTTGTAGTATCTGTGGATTTGCTCTGAAATCTGTTACTTCAGCCACATGCCTTGTCATACTTATCTATATTAGTGTTCATCTAACTTTGAAATGAGTTATACCCTGATAATCCAGAGTGGTGTAACCCAATCTTAAGAAATTGTTGGAAAAATTGAAATATTTACTGATAAAAAGCTTAATTTTTTTTTTTTTTTTTTTTTGCTATGTAGACATTAGAGTCTGATAGATCATTTCAGGTGCTTGGTATGGTATTACCATATTTAATTAGAACATGGCATTGGTTAAAAACAGTTTCTCATTGTGTTTCATGTTGTTATACTTACTACCACTCAAAGAAATTGCTATTAAGGTGGATTCCCAGAGAGAGGCTGGTTATTACGTTAGGAGTTTCTGTTATTTATTTATTTTCTAATTAATTAATTAAAAATTTTTTATTTAATTTTTTTTAATGTTTATTTATTTTTGAGAGAGAGAAACAGAGACAGAACGTGAGTAGAGGAGGGGCAGAGAGAGAGGGAGACACAGAATCTGAAGCAGGTTCCAGGCTCTGAGCTGTCAGCACAGAGCCCGACACGGGACTCAAACCCGCGAACCATGAGATCATGGCCTGAGCCGAAGTCAGATACTTAACTGACTGAGCCACCCAGGCACCCCAGGAGTTTCTGTTATTTGAAGGCTGTTACCAGATGGACGGTGACACTGTTTGGTTACCAGTTGTAATTACTTTCACTTCAACCCCTGCAAACATTGACTTACTTTCATACAAGTATTCACCTATTTTTCCTCCTAATCTACCTTGAACAGGACCAAACCTAAGAAAATAATTCTTAGGAAAGAGGGTTGGGTCTAGAGCAGATTAATTTTCCCGAGGCAGAACTTCTGCCACATTTTGAACAGTACTTCCTGGAGGCTTAAGTTTATCCGAAGGACCTGAACTGAGAAACAGGACCAGGTTGGGATGTACTGTGTGATGGAAAGAAGTGACTGGTATTTACAGCTAGACTTGATTTCTGGCCTTCCACTCTGTGTCAGTACCCTGCACTTCTTGGGTCCTGGTGCTGGTACAAAAGCTGCTGCCACTATCCCTTGTTACCTATGCCTCCCCACCCCACCCCCCCCACCCCCCATCTCTTCTAATTTGTCCTTAGAGAAAGGTGGGGGTTGGTGTACTACGGCCAGTGGGCCACCTCTGGCTTGCTGCCTATTTTTCAGAAGTTACACTGGAACCCCAGCACCCTGATGTATTACACGTTGTCTGTGGGTGCTTTCCTGCTACAATAGCAGAATTGACTATTGTGACAGGGACTGCATGAGCCACAGAGCTGAAAATACTGACTACCTGGCTCATACAGAAAATGTTGCTGACCTCTGATCTAGGGCATTTCTTCTTAGTGCCTGCTTTAGCTCATCTGCTTGGGGGTAGGGAGAGGAACTCGGATAGCATGCACCAGCCACAGAGAGATGATTGATTTTAGCTTTTTTCTTTGGCTATGGCTTTCTCCTTTCTAAAGCTACTGAATACCTTGCGTAGGTAAATTAAATGATTTTTCTATATAGCTGTATGTTATCATGTGAGAATACCATCTTAGCTGCTCGGTGGCGTGGCTGTGCTCACGTCCTTCTTATCTCTTGTTAAGAGCAAGGTGTGCTAGTCGGTTTATTCCTTCCCAGGCTGGCCTCTTGGTGACTGGCTGGCTTCTGTTACTATGACCTGAGACTTTGGTGCCTTTGTGGGAGCAAATTGAAACTCTGGGCTCATTCTGGGCTATTGGCAGCCCTGAAATGGCTCGTAATCAGTGTCTGGGTTTAATTTGAGACTGACCCAAGGCTCTCTACTCTCTGTTGGTTTTTGTCTTCTGTTATACGCCAGCTAGCTCACTCTGTTTAAGCCACACCTACTTTCCTGAAGGTTACTTGGGTTTCCGCTTTTGTCCCTCAGTCTCTGAGGAGAATTGAGGCAACACCAACCTCTTCCTCTGTCACATCCTTCTCTTTATTTTCTTCTTTTTTAAACAAATTTTAAGTTTATTTATTTTGAGAGAGAGAAAGAGAGAGAGACAAAAAGAGAGAGAGCATGAGTGGAGGAGGGACAGATAGGGAGAGAAAGAGAATCCTAAGTAGGCTCAGTGCTGTAAGCATGGAGCCCAATGTGGGGCTTGAACTCACAAACCGTGAGATTATGAGCTAAGCTGAAATCAAGAGATGATGCTTAACTGACTGAGCCACCCAGGCACCCCACGTCCTTCTCTTTAAATTGCCACTCCAGGTTATCTGTCCCTGTGTTCTCCTCTATTCTTCCCATCCTTTTATCCGTGCTGCGAAGAAAACCCTTGAACTTCTTTCACATACCTATTTATTTTATTACTGTATTTGTGTAGATGGATTGCTTGCCTATGAAATTGTAAGTCCCTGTGAAAACATTTATTTTTCAATATTTTTTTCTAGTTCCTAATATAGTGTTAGGGAGTACTCTGTAAGTGTCTGTTGGCTGATGGACGTCTCTTCTATGAAAGGTCTCCCAGCATTTGATTCGTCCTCTCATGGGCATGAGCCTGGCCTTGCAATGCCAAGGGAGGGAGCTAGCAACCTTGCTTCGAATGAAAGATCTGGAGATCCAGGACTACCAGGAGAGTGGGGCTGTGCTGAGCCGAGGTGAGAGGGTATTCTTTGGGGGTGTTGTGAGGGGAATGGTTCAGATGGTCAAAGGGCCTCAGAAAAGGGGAGAGTCGTTTGCATTAGAGATGGGTTTCCCTGGGGAGATGCTGACCAGATGCTGGGTGACACTTCTCTCTGCCTTGAGGACTTGGCTGGTGTCCAGTAGCCATAGAAGCTGTAACTGAGTCCAGCCATGGCCTAGGTTATGGCAAGGGGGGACTTTGGAAAAGGGCCAACAGCTCTATAGAAAATTGTACGAGGGCAACACAGACTTGGGACCTTGGGAAGTGCTACAGTTTCAGCTTCAGAATAAAAACTCAGTTTGACCTTTGTCTTCGTGGCAGGAAAAACTCCTAAGAGCACATGCTGCCACCACACATGTCCTGTGTGGCTAATCACCCTTTCCTCCTCCTGTTTGCTCACACACTCTCATCCCTTCTCCTGCTGGACTCTGGGTGTTGCATGTTTATGCTCGTTCCCAAGAAATCTTGGGCTCTGTTTCTTTTCCTTCTCACATCCTAAGACTAATATTTCTTTTCTGTATCCCTTCTTATTACAGATCGGCTGAAGACAGAGCCATTTGAAGAAAATTCCTTCTTGGAACAATTTATGGTAGAGGTAGTGTATGCAACAATAAGAACTTTCTTTTTCCTTGTGCAACTTTGCTTTATGTTCTCACGCGTTTTGGGTGTTAGCTCGCTTGCGTGGTTGGGAAGTCCTTTCTCTGAAAAAGGTGCCTAGAGAAAATCTGATAAAACTTGAGACGCACATTGGGAAGATAGGGTGAAATAGGGGGCAAGAATATAAAAGGCGAAAGTGGGCTGGTTAACATTTGTAAAACATCTCTGTTAACGTAGGGATTTCATTTGGAATTCTCTAACCTTGGAAAGTTTGGTTGACCAGTTGATAAATTTTTGCTTGTTGAGATCAGATCGCAGGTCTGGATTATAGGGTGGGGGGCTAGTTATTATTACTTGTCCAGGCCCCTTCAACATCCCGCAGCAGAGGAAGGTGAAAAGCACAGGGCTACCATTTGGGAACTGTCTTGTGGGCACAGTAGGCTGTGGAAAATCACAGTGTTTATACAAGGGGACTGGCAAAGGAATGAATGGGGAGTAGATAATTGTGGCCTGTCAGAAGCTCCTGCCTAGGTTTCCCTTCTAAGGATTGAGCTTGGCCAAAAGAAACATCTATTAAATGCCAAACAGGGGGAGTATTAATAATAGTGACCTTTGATAATAACAGTCAATATTGATCTTCTCCTTCTCTAACTCTTTTGGGACTGGTTAGTTGTACAGTGAGTACCTTAGTATTATTGCCCTGTTTTCTAATTATATGTGTTACCCAAGTTGGTACTTTACTATGTAAGCAAATAATGCTATTATAATACTGCGTTCTGTATAGATTATTCATATTTTTGTCTTGTCATCTAGGCTAATTTGTAAACTCTTTGTGGACAGGGATGGTGACTCATATTTCTTTTGAACATGAAATTAATGTTTTTCACAGGGCTAGGCCTAAAGCAGGTGTTCTTGACTTGGAACCTTCTGTTCTGCCTCTGTGCATTGGCCAAGCCAAGACGCCATGATGCTTGGGGTCTTAACACTAAGAGCAAAAAATGCGAGTTGAGTGCTCAGTCCACCGACTGAAGCAATTTAACTCTGGAGAAGAAGGAAAGCATGTACTGTTGAGTCCTGAAGCAGAGGAGATTTCAAGTCTTTATGAGGAAAGAGAGACCATTACACTTGCCACAGAGAGATTTCCTAGGCCATTTTTCTGCTTCCTCTGTCCATAAGTGTAGGTATTAAGGAGGTTAACACAGGCCGGGGGTGACATGCTAATTCCCTGCTTCAGCCCCTTAGTTAAACAATACAAAGCTTCGTCTTAGCCCAGCAGAGAGGTCCCTTCCTGATCTAGTGCCCACATACTTATCCATCTTGATTTCTTAACATTTTTCTTTATGAACCTTATACTTCAGTGACAGACAATGACTTTGAATTGCCAAAGTGCCTTTCTTCAGCCTTTATGTCTTGGCATACATTGTTCCCTTAATCTATAATGCCCAACGCCCTGGCCTTATCTACCTTGTAAACTTCTATTAATCTTTGAAGTGTCAGCTTTGGCTTCTTTGGGAGACCTTTCCAGACTCTCCTTGTAAAGATAGTCCTTCTTCCCGCCACCATAGTACCTTGGTTCCTACCTCTGTTTTACCACTTACAGCTTTGTGATATTACCGTTTATATGTCTGCAAGACTATGCCTTTCTCCTCCATTGATCTGTGGACAATTTGAGGACAAGGACTGCGTTGTATGCTTTTCTGTATCCCCAGCACTGAACAGAGTGCCTAGGAGTCGTAGGTTCTCACTAAGTTTGTGGATGAAGATGTTGGAATCCGTGCTAGGGGAATTTCATGAAAAGTGTGGCGGTGTGGCCTGTGCATACAGTGCTGCTTGTGAGACCTATATTTGGGGTATTCAGTTATTCTCTTGGTTTATTTTGCAGCTTCGGATAAATCAGTACTCAGAGCCTCCATTTACTCATTTGTAAAATTGGAAGCTCCTCTCTTCCATGCTTTGGGGTGGGGGCAATCCTGCAGAATCGAATGAGAAAGCATGGAGAGTCCTGGTGCCAACCCAGGAAGAATATTGGTGTTTTGGAACCAATTACTTCAGGAATACTGGTCTTCTAAGTACTGGGTGGATCACACCCAAACCACATAGACTTACGGAATTTTATATATCTGCAAAGGAGCTGAGAGACAAGTGGCTGTAGCTTTCCATTTCATAGATTAAGAAATTGGGCCCCAGAGAGGTTAAATGACTTGCCTAAGGTCCTGTAGCTGTAGCTGTATGTTTAGGACCGCCTACATTTCTTATCTGGGATCATCCCTATTTTGTTTTGCCACGCTAACTGGCTGTATACACCAATTAGAGGAGAGTTAAGGGCTAGGACAATGTGGAATTCTTGTGACCTCTGGGATCATTGAATGTCCTGCATAGCCGCTAGAACCTGTTTCCTAACGGGACTGCAGAATTTCTTAGGGCCACTGTACCTTTTCAGTTACTCTTCTTGCCTGGGGTCCTACAAACAGGACACAGAAGGGTCATGGGGTCACCCAAGACAGCTGAAAGGATGTGCCATCAAAATAAACAACATAGGAAGATAAACAAACCGGGGACAGAGAGCTCGGGATGAAGGTAGAGGGGGGCCACGGCTGATGTCAGAGGGCCATGCGGTCAGTGGCTAGGGTCTGTTTTTCCTAGTTCTAGGCTAGAGGCCATAGAGATAGAGCACAGAGGGCAGTAGGGCAGGGAAGTTTCTAGGAGACTAAGGCCAGGAAAAATATTTAAGGGTTGAACAGGGGTTACATCTTCATATTTAGTTCTTTTGTTTTTCCTCTCCCGCCAAGAGCCTTCGATTTCGCATTTCCAGGGAGCCCCAGGGGGCCAATCGATGGTGGCCTGATCGGAGGGGGAGTACTGGCAGTGTTCCTCAAGTTGGCTGGATGGAGTGGCTGCTGGTATGATCTTCATAGAGGGAAGATCCCCATAAAGAGCATTTCCTAGGACTGGGGGCTGGGAGGCACCATCAGGAATGGAAGATGAGTCCAGGAATTGGGGACTATTACCACATGGCAGTAGGCACTGTGTTAAAGAAGTTTAGGAGGATGGGGCTGGCATGGCCGTCTCTCACTCTAGTCCACTGGAGGGAGTTCCTTCCCCTGGCCCTGTCCATGCCTCCCTCTCTCCATCTGGTTGCCATCAGGCTGTGCGGCTGCTGGCGGGCTCTTTATTTATTTATCCCAGTGTAATGGGGTGAGGAGGGAGCTGGCCTGAGGCTGGCATTCCGAGGCCGTGCCACTGAGCCACAGGCGGTTTGCATGGGTGTGTGAGTCACTGGGGCTGCATGCTGCTCAAACCAGACGCGGCCAGGCTCAGGGACAGCAGGCAGCCCAAAATAGAGCCCCGCCCTCTGCAGCTGGCAACCCCTGGCGGGGAATCAGCCCTTAACACCAAAACCTGAGCGGTTGTGTGAAGTTGGCTTCCTTAGGGAGGGGGCCTTAACGGATTCTCTCCTTCCCTATCTTCAGAGGAGAGTATTCAGCATAGCCAGTCATTCCCGTTGCTGCAGGCTGCATGCCTTGTAAGATTTAAATTAATCCGTTCGGTATAGTGCCTTCACCAATGTCTATTATATGGTTATAGTTATGTACCTATAGGTAGCATTGATTTGACTCAGCGTCCTAAATGTAGCCTTGTGTCCTATCTAGTTTTAAGCTACTGTCTTCGTTCTCTGCCTGGTTGCAGCCTGATGCTAGAGCAGATGCTTCAAGTTGTGAAGATACTCACTGCTGCTCTTAGAAAGCTAGAGGTTATATCAGTGATCCCTGGGGAAGATGATCTTTTAACCTGGAATCTGCTGTCCTGTTGAGTTCATTCACAGATAGCCTCTGCTTGGTTTCCTTGGCCAGCGTTCCATTCTTTACCTACCCCTTAAATGTTAGTGTTATTCAAGATCCTGTCCTTATCCACTCACCCTTCCCTCTCTGGGGCATCTCATCCAGACCCCAGTTTCAACTGTCACAAGTACACCAGCGAGTGCCAATCTTATGTCTCTACTATGCTGCAGCCCATATTTTTTTCTGCACATTTGACATGCCCACCTGGATGCCCCACATGCAATGCCCTAAACTTGTCCAAAAGAAACCATCTACTCCCCTAAACCCATTTCTCTTCCTATATTCCTTATCTTGGGGAATCGTACCAGTATCCGTTCAGCTTTCTAAGCTAGAAACTTGAGAGTTACCCATTTTTCTCTTTGTCCTTACTTTCAAAGCCTAACTTGTCAACTCTCTTTTGAATCTGCTCCACTCTATTCCGGCGTTCATTGCCTTAGATTAGCACCCCCACCCCCGTCCCCCTTTTATTGGTTTGACCTTCCAGTAGCGTCCTAGCTTGTCACTCAGTCAGTCCTTATTCCCCTCCAGTTGAATTTGCGTTCTGTCAGAGTGATCTCTTTGAAACGGAAACAGAAAACCAGATTGCTTAGAGTCATTTAGGGGTTCCCGGTTGCCTACAGGATAAAGTTCAAACTCCTTGCATGGCACACAAGGTCATTCACACAAGGTCATGGCATATGATTTGGTCCTCTTGACCTCTGCAGTCTGATCCTCTGTCACTCTCCCACACTGAAGTCTTTATTTTTTTTATTTAGAAAATTTTAAAAATATTTATTTAGTTTTGGAAGAGTGCAAGCAGGGGAGGGGCAGAGAAAGGGGGACAGGATCCAAAGCGGGCTCTGCACTGACAAGCTGACAGCAGCCAGCCCAATGTGGGGCTTGAACTTACGAACAGTGAGATCATGACCTGAGCCGAAGCCGAAGTCAGACACTCAACGGACGAAGCCACTCAGGGGCCCCTACCACACTGAAGTCTTAATGCCCATACATCTCTTGACCAACTTGCCTGGTATTCTTTTCCGTCTCGTCCTCGTGGCAGATTCCTATTTAGCTTTCCTGACTCTGCACAGACATCATCTCTTTTGTGTTTTCCATGACAGTTTTTCCTTTCCACAGTCTGCTCTCCTTTCAGGCACAGGGACACTATCCTGCTATTCCCACAGCCTCTTGTACATATCTCTGCCATGGCATTTGGCATAAGGGAGGATATGGAAATGAAAAAGAAGGATGGGGGGGCAGGGAAAATTGAGTTCGCTGATCTTTTCTCATTTAGGCTTTTGCTTTATAATGCTTGTTAATTCTGCGGCACCTGGGTGGCTCAGTTGGTTACGTGTCCAACTTTGGCTCAGGTCATAATCTCGTGGTTCATGGGGATGAGCCCCACGTCAGGCTCTGTGCTGACAGCTCAGAGCCTGGAGCCTTCGGATTCTGTGTCTCCCTCTCTCTCTGCCCCTCCCCCAATTACGCATTTTCTCTCTCTCTCTCTCTCTCTCTCTCGAAACTAAATAGACATTAAAAAAATTTAAATATAATGCTGGTTAATTCCTTCTCAAGATTTTCTTCACATGGCTTCCGTAGTATGATACTGTCCTGTCCTTCATCCTACTTCATTGGTTGCTCCGTCTCCAAACCGCTTGCTGGTTCTTCTCCCTTATTACCTCTTCATGTTGGAGTGCCCAGCATTCAGTCCTTGGTGCTCTTATATTTTTTCACTCACTCCTTTAGTGATCTCATGTAGTCCGTGGCTTTGACTACCTTGTTGATGAATCCCGAATTTAATTTTTATTCTTAGACTTTCCCCCCAGACTCTGGGCTGCCTGCTCAACATATCCGCGTGGAAGTCCGCCAGAGTGTCAAACTCAATGTGTCCAAAACTGAACTCCTAATCTTACCCCCAAATTTGCTTTTCCAACAGCCCCCTCACATCTTAGTTGATGGAAACATCATTCTTTCACTTGCTAGGGCCATAAACTTTGGAGTCATCCTTGACTTCTTTCTCTCACATCCTGCCTCTAGTCCATCAGGATCTCCTGTTGGCTCTTCCTTCAAAACACATGCATACTTTCACCTCTGCTGCTACCCTTCTGGTCTGAGCCACGTTTGTCTCTTTCTTGCGTTATTGCAGTAACCTCCTTACTGGTATCCCTGCTGCTACCTATGCCTCCTTCTGGCCCATTACCAACAAAGCGATCTTATTAAAACACAGATCACATCATGATACTCCCCTGCTCAAAGTCCTTCATATTGGCTTCACATTACACTTATAGAGCAAAATCCTACATGATCTGGACCTTGTTACCTTTCTTTTTTTTTTTTTTTAATGTTCATTTATTTTTGAGAGAGAGAGACAGAGCATGAGCAAGGGAGGGGCAGAGAGAGGAGACACAGAATTGGAAACAGGCTCCAGGCTCCGAGCGGTCAGCACAGAGCCCGATGTGGGGCTCGAACTCACGAACCACAGGATCATGACCTGAGCTGAAGTTGGATGCTTAACCGACTGAGCCACCCAGGTGCCCTATGGACTTTGCTTGTTACCTTTCTGACCTCATCTCCTACCACTTTCTCCTTTTACTCCACTGCATCCACACTGGCCTTGTGCTGTTTTTCTAACTCTCTCTGACTACCACCTGCTTTTAGTCCTCTTTGCAGCCTGTTTCCTCTGCCTGGAATGCTCTTTCTTCAGATACTTGTGTGGCCAACTCCCTCACTTCCTTTTTGTCTATATTAATTATCTACTGGGGCGCCTGGGCGGCCCAGTTGGTTAGGCGACCGACTTCGGCTCAGGTCATGATCTCACGGTTCATGGGTTCGAGCCCTGCGTTGAGCTCTGTGTTGACGGCTCAGAGCCTGGAGCCTGCTTCGGATTCTGTGTCTCCCTTTCTCGCTGCCCCTCCTCCGCTTGAACTCTGTCTCTCTCTGTCTCTCAAAAATAAATAAATGTAAAAAAAAAAATTTAGTGATCTACTTCTTTATAACACATTACTCCGAAATATCATAGTTTAAAACAACAAATAGTGTTGAGGGTCAGGGATTTGGAAGCAGCTTAAGCTGGGTGATTTCTGGTTCAGGGTCTCCCATGAAGTGGCAGTCAAGGTGTTGGCTGGGAATGCCATTATCATAAGGGGCTGGAGATTTCACTTCCAAGCTCTCTCATGTGGCTGTTGGCAGGAGGTGCCATTGCCTTGTCATATGGCCTCTCCATAGGGCTGCTCACATTACATGGTCCTGGCTTCCTCCAGAGCAAGTGATCCAAGAGACAGACTAAGACCAAAATGGAAGCTGCAGTCTTTTTACAACCTAATCTCAGAAGTGACAGCCCATCACTATCTTACTGTAATCCCTTCATTAGAAGTGAGTCACTAAGTTCAGGCCACACTCAATGGGAGGGTAATTAAGTTCCACCTCTTAAGGGGAGGTGTCTCAAAAATATAATACATGGTTTTGTTCAAATGTCACCTTCACAATGGAGTTTACCCTGAGTATCCTATTTAAAATTGTAAGCCACATCCTTGCCCCTCTGTACATGGCACTCCCATTTCATTTTTACCAAGCTCTACTTTTAATTTTTTCCATAGCACTCACTTTCAACATATTATAAAATTTCCTTATTTCATTATATTCATCATTTATGGTATCTTCCCCCTGTTAGAATGTGTAAGCTCAGCAAAGACAAGTATATATGTTTTGTGCACTGGTTTATCCAAAGTGCATAGAACAGTGCCTCTACACACAGTAGGCATGAGATAAATATTTGTTGAATGGATGAATGAATCTTATCTTCCCACTCCTCTTTATTTTCCCTACCTTATGAATAGGCCGTGAAATGATCACCTGTTGGTAGCCCGAGATCTAGATAGCCCTACTATAAATAGATGAGGAGCCTAAGGAAAGAATTGCTGTCTGATTGCCATTCTCTCACCTGCCTGTTTATTGGGAGATAGTCCCAACTTTGGGATGAACTATCAACCTTGAATCTTTTCTTACTGAGTGACCCCAGAACCTCTTTTTTAGACCAGTTAAGAAATTAAATATCACAAAAACCAAAAGAATAAGAACCTACCAAAATCCTGGAAAGAACATTAGTCATACAGCCAAAAGTAAGTTCTTAAGTTTCCTCTTTCCTCAAATTTTCCTCTCTCTGGGCTCTCCCTCCGCAGTTAGAAGGGCTGCCCTGCTACCATATGCCTGGTATTCAGTATGTGGAGGAAGGCACAGGACCCGGTATGCCTTCATGGGCATCGTAAAGAAGGATAAGTCTAGATGCAGGAGACTGTCCTCCCTACCAGCATGCATGTCAGTTCTCTGATTGAGAGAACCCTGTGGTTAATTCATTCTCCCAGTATTCTCCGTGATGTATATGCACCGTGCCAGGTTCTGTGAGCGGACAGGGTATGAGAATATTATCGTCAAAGAGCTTTTGCACGTCAAAGTGCTTAATGAATGGTGATAGGGGCCACGGTAGTGGAGTGATCGGAAGAAGCTTCCTGCAAAAGGCTGGACTTGATCTGGACTTCCATGTTTGTTTTCGGTTTCGGTTTTGCTAGGGAACTCAGTGGAAGACATTTTAGCTGGGAAGCACATGGGTGAAGGCTGTAAAATAATAATGAGTGGGAGAGGATTAGTAGAAAAAAAGGTTAGCGAGATAATAACTTCAGGCTAGGTTGTTGGGGGGCCTTAAATGCTGCTCTGGAAGATTGGTACTTCATTCTGAAGGTAAATGTGTTTCAGCTTTTTTTTTTCTGCCGGCATTCCATTTATTTGCCGGTTTGTGTTCAGTTATTAACATCTATCATTACAGGCAGTGATTCTCAAACCAGCACATCTCCTAGGAAGGAGATGAGCACTTCCTTCTTGTAGTTACTCATTTCTGTCGTAGATAGTGGGAAGCTGTGGAAAGTTTTGGCTGGAGAATTGACATAGGAAAGTGATCTTTGGGAAGATTAGTCTGTCCGTGGTATGCCTATGTGAGCTCAAGAATAGTGGTACTGTTGACAGACTAGGAAAATCATGGGTGGGGCTCAATTAAATCTAATCTTGGGCATACAAAGGAATGGTTTTCCTTATTTAAAACACAAATCCACCAGTATTTGAGCTCTGCAATGAAAATCTCCAGAGAGGAAGGAATGGCTGCATATGTTTCTCAGCTACATTTCTTTGGAATTTTGCCTCCTCTGGGGTTTTCCCAATGTGGTTCCCGTAGTCACTCTTGAGCCCTGCTGCCACCGGCCACCACCTCTTTTCTTTTGGGCCCAAGGATGTATTAAAAGGCCTGTTTCTTTATTTTCCTTTTACAAAGCATTATAGGGGTTGATACTTTCCAAAGAAAATTTATCAAAAACCTGAGGGAAAGCAAAAAGGAAATCAACATAACAAATACAAGTGGAATAAAATCACTCATTTCCAAGAGAAGATTTCTGATTGTGGCAATCCTAATAGTGAACGACTTCATCAGCCTCTAAATTCTCATATCCAAAAGCCTTATAATCAAGTGTTACTAACTCAGATGACTACAGGGGACCGGCGTGCAACATAAATACGCATATCAGGCTGGAGAGAAGACAACAGAGATTTGTAGGGGTCTGTGGAAAACTGAATTGCGCATGCCCCCTGTGTCTAGACCCAGATAGGGTAGCACAGTTGAACAGACACTGCTCTGGGGGATTGTGTATCGTACTTCATTCAGAGGACGTTACCAACTCTTCTAAAATGAAAACTGTTTTTGTTTGTTTGTTTAGCTCCACTGAATCCACCATTAGCCTCTTAATTTAGTTTCATTCTTACTTCCAGTCTGCGAAATCCACTTAGTTGAGAATTGAGTTGTGAGGCAGTGATGATGGATATCTTATTTCTGGCAAACATCTAGCCTTCTTAGGCCTAAACTCTAAGCTTCTCATAGCTCTGGGACATTTGGCAATGATTCACACAGCTGAGTCTCTCTCCTCTTTCCCCAGTAGAGGAAAGGTTTCATCAGAGTCCATTCATTACATTATGGCCATTAAACAGTGCTTTAGTGTATAAAAAATGACGACTTATATATGATCAGAGTTAATGAAAAAATATAAGATGAAAGTCTTTTTCACATACGTGTTGGATTTAAATTGATTGTAGGACCTATAAGTGGTAATGCTCAGGAAAGCACTGACAAAGTGGGTTTGAAGCTTAGGTTGAAAAGATCTATAGAAATAGGTCTGGGAGTCTGCTGCAGAGGAGAGATACCTGAAGTCATGAGAGTGGATGCCTGTTTTGCTGGGAAGAGCATGAAGAAAAGAACAAAAGTCCAATGATTGAGATTTGGAGAAGAGTCATAGTTGGAAGGAGTAGTAGGAGCCAGTGAAGGAAGTGCGAGCAGATAGGAGGAGAATCTGAACACAGTAGTTAATTAACCCAGAAAGGGGAACAGACAGTTATCAAGTACATACGTACATGTGCCAAACACAGTGCCAGGTGGTTTATCTAACTTACAATCCTTAAACAAACCTATGAGGTTGGTGATATTATTTTCATTTGAAAGAGAAAGAAGCAGAGGCTCAAGGGCTAAGTAATTTGTTTCAAGTCAACTCACCTGATTTTCTCATATTTGTCTTTACTCAAATCCCGTGCTCTTCCCATCACCCCAGAGGGTGATCCAGAGCGCCGTCTGCGGGAGAGAGACCAAACTGAACGAGTGCCTGCCTGCCTGCCTGCCTGCCCGCCCGCCCGCCAGAGGAAAGTCCATTAGGCAATTTGTGATCTTGGGCAATATCAGCAGATTGCAGGCAGCTAAAGAAGGATCAGTTGATAAGGCAATGGACACAATGGGTATAGAACTCTCATTATTTCATTTCACAATGAAAAGGAATTGAGAGCTGGCTGCTGAGTTAGCTGTGGCTTAGCAGAACCCCTTCTGAAGGTGAGAAGATGCACGTGTGTTTGAAAGCAAAGGAGGAGCCCCTGGAACAGCAGCAACGTAAGCTGATAAAGGGAAAATGATAGAGGGAAGCAAGGACCTGTGGAGTTGAGCAGAGTGGGAGAATTAGTCCTTCCTCTGAGATTTGCGGATGGCCTGAAGGCGCAGGTGATGTTTTGAGCAGATGACTTGATCTCGGCCTATTTTCATCCTCTTTCCCCAGGAGATGTCCCTGTTCATTCAGGAATTTTAAAGTCCTTCCCAAGGACTTTTAGCATCAGATGGTTCCATGGCTTTTCTGTTAATGACCAAAATAGTGAAACAGACAGCAGTGAAAGTATCAGCTGTATTCTTTCCCTCTTCTGAACTCCTGTGTCACTTTGTGTCTTTTCTGTGTCACTCATCACCGTAGTGCCTTGTATATAGGAGGCACACAGTGATGAGTGGTTATAGCTTAAAGGCCGTGGCATTGGAAGATCCTCTCACGTGGGTAAATGTTGTCTCCGGTTATAGAAATGTGGAGGAAAAACAAAAGAATCAAATGACTTACCTTTAAGCTTTCCTGATGTGTTGGCTTCCTAAGTTTAATTTTTTTTTAATGTTTTTTTGTTTCTGAGAGAGAGAGAGAGAGAGAGAGAGAGAGAGAGATAGCACACGAGCAGGGGAGGGGCAGAGAGAGAGGGAGACACAGAATCCGAAGCAGGCTCCAGGCTCTGAGCTGTCACTACAGAGCCCAACACGCTGCTTGAACCCACGAACCATGAGATCATGACCTGAGCCGAAGTCGGACGCTTAACCGATTGAGCCACCCAGGCACCCCGGCTTCCTACCTTTAGCCTTATGCCTAAAGTGTTCTCTTATTATAGCCTTTACTCATGGGTGATATTTCTTTTGGATAGTGAGCCACATTGAAAAGTGAGAGACTGAGTCCTGTAGGTTAGCAGTTGAGCAGTCCAGTGCGTAGGGAGCAAGATGTTAGGATTCATGGGTATCTTTGCTTTCTCCCATAAAGGAATTGTCAAGGGAGAGGTTGCCGTTAAAAATCTCAAGAAACAGTTTTTTCATTTTGTATGGGAAATCTTTAGTCTATTTTTTAAAATTTTATTTGAGAGAGAGTGTGTGTGTGTGAGTGGGGCAGAGGGAAAGAGAGAGAACCTCAAGTAGGCTCCACACTCAGTGCAGAGCCCAATGAGGGGTTCGATCCCATGACCCCGGGATCATGACCTGAGCTGAAATCAAGAGTCAGACACTCAACCAACTGAGCGACCCAGGTGCCCCTAGTCTATTTGTTTTTATATTTAGAGGTTTAAACTCTATGTAGATGGTACATTTTAAGCACCATTGGAAATATTAAACATTGTGGAATCATGCGAAAAAGTGAAAACGTGGTTTCTGCCCTTGAAAGGTGGACTTTTGAGGGAGATCAGACCACTGGAATTTGCATATATACAAAGGATATTCTAAATACTTAAAATATATGTCACCTCAGAGACAGAAGAAACAGATTCATTTGCATAGCAAGCTAGTTTGGAAGAGGTATTTCCGGAGAGGTAAATCTTTTATTTATTTATTTATTTATTTATTTATTATTTATTTATTTTTCAATATATGAAATTTATTGTCAAATTGGTTTCCATACAACTCCCAGTGTTCATCCCAAAAGGTGCCCTCCTCAATGCCCCTCACCTACCCTCCCCTCCCTCCCACCCCCCATCAACCCTCAGTTTGTTCTCAGTTTTTAACAGTCTCTTATGCTTTGGCTCTCTCCCACTCTAACCTCTTTCGGAGAGGTAAATCTTGAGCTAAGAGAATGTAGGGATTTCGTGCGGTGAATGGCTACTGAAGGAAAGACACAACTAGGTATTTTATTCAGTTACACAATCTGAGAGGCTCTCCCTAGGTGTGGTGGTTTGAGGGAATCCTTCAAAAACACTTTGGCTTCTGTTACTCTTATCCTTGAAGCTTGAGCAGCTCTGAAACTGTACACTGTTCTCTTAGGATCTTTTACTCCACAGAACCCCTTCCAGTTTGGTGTGAGTAAAGCTAGGAATGGGGAGGATCTTTGAGATATGAAATGGGTGAGATTAGCTATCTACAGAAATGATTTACCCTACTGTTTGTAAATATATTGCCTATGAGACTAGGTTACAAGTCTCAACAAGGGCGTAGGCTAGTAACTTAACGAAGGAAATCATGGCGTTTCTAGTATGTGCAGAGAAGATTAGAGCCATAGAATTTGGGGGGCTGGAAGGGTCTTTATCGATCTAAGAATATATCAAATCTCTTTGTTTTACTTTTGGGGAAATTAGGGCCTGCAAAGATAAAAGAACTTTATCTTTACCCCTGTAGACCAACTTTACCCCTGTAGACCAGCAGGGGTAGGTTTTGGCACCAGGACCCATGGCTCTGAACTTCAGGTCCGGTATTATTCCATCATATTCTATTGCCTTGCCACGTGTTACACAGCGACACTTGGAACTTTATGTGGGCAGTAGGCAGGACTGAGACCCATTTGTGAGCATTATGGAGACCTAGCTTACGTAAGAGATGGGAAAGTGGTCCGTGGCTGGAGTCCTCTGCCTGAGTACGCCTCTTCCTCCACATCTTTCTTGTAGCCCTTGGTCTTGCACACCTCTGGGCTCTCGTAAGCAATTAGAGAAAAACTTATATAATTTATTCATGAGGTCCGAGAAGATGTTCTAGCAGAGGAGCAGAGTTGTATAGAATTTGAAAAAAGAGAAACTAAGGAGTAACAATTTATTAATTTATCTACCACAGTGCCAAAGCAGTGAAATAGAATGGGGACAAATGTCTAGTTTTTTTCCACAGTGTATACGAAGTCTCCCATAAAGTCATTTGCTGTCTTCTGCCTTTTTTTCTGTGTTTGACAAATAGCACTCAGTGTTTATTTGGCTTCCCAGGAAAAATCAGCTGAAGATAGTTCAGTCACTGGAATGGTATAGCCCCCACCTTATAAACTAATACACTGGCATTTTAATTTCTAAAGTAGTGTTCTATGATTTTAGTTAGCACTTGTCAGTCCTCTGGAATCTGATTATCCCTAAATGAACTAATGAAAACCAAGTTGGGGACTCTGGACTTTTGGTGACCCCTACAAAGTATAGACTTCCCATGAGATGCTGCTTCAACAGCTTCTCAGGGTCTCTCAATCTGTGTATCTGGCTGTTTACCTCCCCTAACATTTCTTACTGCAAACGCTGAATCCTGGGGCTCCTCTAACCATCTTAGAGGATCGCACTGGGTTTAAAAGCACCCAGCTAAGTCCTCAGGTAGTGCTTATTGGACGCTGACCCTCTTGGTCATTGCAGTAGGTGGGCCCGGCCATGCCGCCCCTTTCATCAAACACAGCGTGTACTTCCAGAAAACGTGCCATCCATTTTGGGGCTTTGCCCAGCTAGAGAAGCCCTTTTGGGTGGTGAGTGAAAGTGTGGAAGTTCTGCCTTGGAGGGGGGCTCTCTCAGAGCTCTCTAATTTAAACTTTCTCTGACTTCATCTGCCAGTGGTGCAGAGGAAGATTGGCCCTTTTGCTCTCTTTGTTTTCTCACAGCCGTTTTGAGGAAATTTAGTGTCAGAGGACTTCCCAGAGTTTTGTTCCCCGGGTCTAGAGAGTCCTAATTCTTCACAGTCCAAGGGTTGGTTCTAGTGGCCCTGAACTGGTCAGACCCTCTTGGATCAACCAGCAGTGATATTCTGACCAGTAACCTGTCTCACCTGAAACTGCTTCTCAGGCCTCCAAAGCCTGAATCAAGTGACCATTGTACCAATCTTGTATCGGGGCTCAGAATGTCAGTTTGCCGCTTGTCCTCGTATATAAATATAGGTCTCTCTAGATATAAAAAGTGAGAGAGTCTGTAAGTTGCTTTTTTTTTTTTTCTATACCCCCTTTCATGGGGCAAGCTAATGAGATGCATATCATTAAAGACCCGATGTTTTGTGGGACGGAGTCTTTTAAACTGGATGTGCCTGGCTTAGTCATGGCAAATATTTACCAAAAAAAAAAAAAGAAAAAAGAAAAGAAAAAAAAAGGGACATACCAAAAAAAATTAAAGTTCTAAAAAAAGACCCAAGAGGGGGAAAAAAAAAAAAAAAAAAAAAAAACCAGGACAGAAAATACAGGCCAGTCTGTTTGGGGAAAAGGGAAAAAGAGATAAAATGAGAGAAACCTCGGCAGTAAAAACAGCATCTTGGTAAACAGACTATAAAAAAAAATTGTGACCTGCTTTCTGGCAGCCCTGGCGGCTGTCGAGCGGGTGAAGGTGGCAGAGCTGGCGTCTGTGTGGACACACGGTGCCCGGGGCGCACGGCTCCCCTGGCCGCGCAGGGCGTTAAATTTAGCCACATAATGATGGGCCTGAGGACAGCCTCTTGTTGACCACACCATAATTACTGCTTCGCTTTATGAATTTTATTTTGCTTATTCTGTTTCCTCCTTCTCTGGCATGAAGGGGGCCTGGAGTGGGGGGAGTCCCGCCCCCACACCCCTCCCCTTTCTGGACAAATGAGTCTTCATAGAAACCTGGGCTCTTGGGCCATTAGGGTAAAGACTAAGCTCTCTTGATTAATCGGAAAGGGAGGAAGGTTTCTGGTCGCGAAGGCTCTTGATTTAACACAGTAAAGTCAGAAGTGGAACTCACTAGCCCTGCTTCTCAGAGCTCTCAGAGAAAATACCCTGAAGTCTTTAGTCTTAGAAGGCACTTTCGTGTGAATCTGAGAGGTTGACACTCTTACTCTGTTTATAAAACCCCAAGAGCTGGCTCCCAAGTGTTGTTGGATTTTTTGGTCTTTGGTCCTAAGCTCCCTAGCTAGCTACTTAGACATTTACTTTTGACAACATTCTGCCTCACAAAGAGGTACATTGTTTTATATATATCTTAGTCTTGGTGATAACTGGGTTCTTGAAGCTGAGGATCTAACGTAACTCAACTCTGTTCAGGTAACATATTCTGTTTAGAATGTGTTTAGAATATTCTGTTCAAACCTCAAATATTGTTCTTTTGGGGCACTTGAGTTGATGCTGATCTTCTCAGTTTTGGAGTTAAGACAGCACAGTTCATTAGAGCACACCCTGGTCTGTGTGAGAACAGTGCTCTTCCTAGCTTTATCTGTTAACTCTAGGGAAGGGGCCAGGAGCCTGTGGTCTCAGACCAAAAGCACCATACTGGGGAGAGAAAGTAAGCTGTGGAAAGAGCATCGGAAGACTTGCATGGCGTAGATACTGGGTCATTGGGGGTGAAGTTCTTGAATGGTGACCTAGGCTGGCAGCTACCTATGGCCCCACAGTGGCCCTCCAACTGAGGAAGTGGTGGAAAAGGAAAAGCAAACAGGGGTTGTGGTCAGGGTACTGGCTTGTCTGTCATTGGCCAGGACTGTCCTGTTTGTGTGTGAGGGGTGGTTGGGCTCCTCCCGAAGCCAGGCAAGAACGTGTCAAGGAGAGGCTTCTTGTGGCTCTTGTTTTCCCCAAACAAAGGAAACTCCTTGCATTGCTGGAAGTCGCGTGCTTGGATGCTGAGTTTGTTATTGCCTGATAACCTGGCCACCAACTCCTGCCCTCCTCTTCACCCCATGCAGCCAGTGGCTTAGTGGGAGCAGCTTCCTGTTCCTCATCCCAGGCAGCAGATTCACTCCCTATTGTACCCAGAAAGGGTTTGAGAAAAGGAAGAGTTAGCCCTCCTGTCCCCAGACCTATCCTCTTCTCTTCCCATGGAACCTTCTAGAACAGTGCTTTTCAAAGTGATCTGACCCATGGTCTTACTGTGCGTAGCTAATATGCAGCATGTGTCCCATGTGATGATAAGTTCAACAGTACCCAAACCATTTTATACCCTGTTCATTGAGATGAGTCCTCTGAACTAGTGTGTGGATATCATGGCAATGTCAGATGGCTATGAAAATTTTTAAATGCTTATACTTGATTTCTATTCTTACCCCATCATGGGCTAGTTACAAGGAGTTCATGGGCCGGCACCAGTTTGCTGATCACACTTTGAATAGCATTGTCCTAAAACTGTAAGACCTAGTGAGTTTGAGCTATTTCCTATTGGTCATAGAGGTCCTACCCTTATGTTCAGTAGGGGTTCAGTAGGGGATGGATAGAAAAAGAAATTCTTAAGGAAATTTCAGCAGTAAGAAGCAATCTGATCTCAGTTGCCAGGTCATGCCAAAGAGCTCTGGTACTGAGCTGGAAGCTTGAACTTAGCTGATTAAAGGTTTCTTTTCCCGGTGCCAAGGTTCTGTGATTCTAATGCTAAATGGTAAGGCCAAGAGGTAAAGTTAATGGTCTTGATGAATCTTAAAAGAGTAGCTTTCGATGACTTACCAAGGTAAAGAAAGAAAAGGAGGGGGATGTTTTTCATAGGGTTCATTTACTAGTCTGTCATTTTCATCTAGATATGAGGTCTTTCTTATACAGATCGATCATGTGTTTGGTCAGCATTATCTTTGTCTTCTGTTAGGAGGCCACCAAATTGTTTCCAGAGGTTGAGAGATCTAGGATTGAGGAGAAAAGTAAATATTGGCAGAGTTGGTGGAATTCAAGTAAGAGATAAGAACTGGGCCTTGGATTAGAACTGTGGCTTACTGGCAGGGTTACTTAACATCCCTAGTTGGAGGGTGGGGATTCACAGCCCAGGTCTGCAGGACGGCTGGGTAGAGGGGACTGGCCACACAGTGAAAGGTTTGTCTTTGCCAGAGAAAGAGGAATAGGGCACTGAGAGAGAAGACTGGAAAGTAAGCCAGGAATTTAAAGGACTGGAGAGTTCCATGAGGGAGGGAGTGGGAACCTGCTGGGTTCCACCCTTGTTAAGGGAAGAAGGAAGAGAGAAGTCGGCCCAGACTCACCTCTGTGTCTTTTCTCTTTTTAACACCCCACTAACCCTAGGGATCTGCAATCAGGAAGAGAAACCAGATGGAAGCTCCTGATTAAATCTGGTCACATGTCCCTGCTTAAAACTCCTCAGTGGCTCCCTATTGACCTTAGGATAAAGTCCAAACTCCTTAATAAAACCATTAAGGCCCTTTATGATCTGGCCTCTGTTTACCTCCCCAGCTTCTTCTCCCACTCTCCTGCTAGGCCACACTTACGCTCCCCACCCACACTTCTACCTTCCATCCCAAATCTACACTTCAGGCACAGTGACCTGCTGTCAGCTCCCAGAGCCCATTATTTTCTCTCTTATCTCTTAGACTTTGGCATGCGTTGTTCTCCCTGGAAAATCCCTGCCACCACAGACCTTTTCACCTGGATAACTCCTGTTCATTGTTTGGATTTCAGTGAAGATGTCACTTCCTTGAGGGAATTTTCCTTGGCCCTCTGAGTTCAGTTTAGTTGCCTTTCTTTAGAAAGCCTGTATCATAGGCCCTATCACACTGCATTGTAATTGCTATTTTTTTCTGGCTCCCCGCCCCCGATGGATGGTAAGTTCCCCAAGGGCAGGGGTATGATCTGCCTTGTTTAACTTGTCTGATCCATTGTAGGTACTCAGAGAAATTTTGCCTTTATTATTTAATTTGATTCACTTACTTTTCTTTTTAAGTCATGTTTTTATTTATCTTTGAGAGAGAAAGTGTGAGTGTGGGAGGGGCAGAGAGAGCAAGGGATAGAGGATCTGAAGCAGGCTCTGCACTGACAGCAGAGAGCCCAGTGCGAGGCCTGGACTCACAAACCGTGAGATCATGACCTGAGCCAAAGTTGGAGGCTCAACTGACTGAGCCACCCAGGTGCCCCTAATTTGATTCACTTGTAACTAGCAGGTGAAATGAGCAGGCTTTGCGGAATAAAATTCAACACAAATCTATTGATCACCTACTCACATAAAAAGAAGAAACAAATGCACATAAATGTTTTTAACCCCACAAGGGCCACTTCAGGATGAGGAGATACGATGGCTTCATTTGGAGAAATTATGTGGCCCTGAGTCCCACAGGTAATTGCAGTCGAAACCAGAACCTCGTCTTGCAACTTTCTAGCACAGAGCTTCCCACCCCCTGTCCCCTTCTCCCCTGGTTTCTCACCCTGTCTCAGAGGCTCTGTTCTAATGAAATATATTTGAGAAGGGAGGATACCCAGAGAATAAAAAAAGCATTCCTGTAACTCTTCTTAAATCTTCCCATTGAAACGTAGGTCTGAAATTCTCGAAAAATGGCTGAGCACCAAATTAGATTATCATCACATAGGAGGTCGAGGAAAAATGTCAACACCATGAGACATGAAAATGAGCTGAGACACACACAGTTGGAGGGGAATCCTCAATCTTGGAGAAGGATCTGAGAAACACTGACATTTTCGGCTGCCAGCATGTTTTCTTTGGGGCTGCCCTGAGAACAGGACAGCCAAGTGGGATGAGGACAGAACTGAGGGGCTCGGGGGGACACTTGCTGGCCCTCTTCCATCTCCACCAGTTTCTCAGCCACTGAACAAGTAAAGTAGATGAGCTAGAGCGTTTAAGGCTGCCTCTCAGCCCTTTTTATTCTTCAGCTCTTGGGAGCTGGAAGGAATTGGTATCACCCAGATCAACGGAAACCTAGTCTGTAGGCAGAGCTGGCCACAAGGCCAGATTCAAAGTTACTCCTGAGCCCTGGCTTTCGGGCAGGGAAGAGCGTGGCCTGGCTTCTCTCACCAGCAGGGATCAGTAAAATCGAGCCACGCGGGACCCAGACGCTCTTTGTCCGTCAGTGTTTTCCCAGTGTCTCCTGGGGAGTGATTCAGGGCCAAGGTGACAGTGGGTTTGGAGCCCAGATGAAAGGATCGCAGGGACCACAAGACAAGATCCCTTGTGTGGTGGCCGGCTGGAAAGAGGAGGGAGTGAGTGTGTGTGGAGGTCAGTGACGCAACTCCCCTGGCTCGCAGGGATGGAGGAGGAGAAGGCTCGCCGTGTGTCTCCTTATAAAGAGGCCCTTACCACATGAAGCAGGGGGTGAAGGTGATCCCGCAGTGAGTCACCCAGGAAGGGACGCCGTGTGCCCAGAGCCCAGAAGAGAGGACTTGTGGATTTCCCACTCTTTCCTTCTATGATTTTAGGCGTAATACGAGTTGCTTTAGTCACTCAGACTGCCGCGCTGCTTCTCCTTCTGTCTTCTAACCCATTTTTCCTCCTCGATCTTCACTATCCCTGACGTGCGTGGATTTTAATCTGTCAATTTGTTCTAGATTTCTGTAGTTGGTTTTTTTTTTTTAATCTAAAGCTTGAAATCTTTTGAGTTCAAGAAACTCTAACCGTACTTCTAATTGTATTTGCCTTTGAGAAGATGGCCTGGTGGCTCTTTGCCAAGCATGGTTGTTCTTAGATTGTGTCTGCTTTCTTCTTATCTTCGAGGCAGGTATCATATCCTGGACTGGAATCTGAAGAGATTCTAGGGGGCCCCTGGATCCAGTTGCCCCCTCAGTTTGAACGCAGCCCTAGTCTGGCCTTTATTGAGGTCTGGGACTGCAGAGAGCTCTGGGGAGTGTCCCTGTAATCAGCCAGCCACCAGCCCCACACTGCCTTGTAATAAAGCAGCTCTATATTTGTTCTGTTTATAGTCTCCTCTGTAATAATGCCACAGCCCTCATTGCTCTCTCTCTTTGGGGAGAATTTTCTGGGTAATAGAAAATTTTGAAATGTTAAAGAGGGTTGTAGACTCAGAAAATGTTTTTATCTAGGATGTGTCTGAGGTTGGGAAGATCCCCAGGAAATCCAGGCAGCCAGTGAGCGCCCTCGGGGAAGAGCGTGTTGTGGTGAGCGTGTTGTGCGTGTGTGTGTGTGTGTGTGACACTGTGGCTGCAGGGCCCGTGTGTGCGGAGGGGAGGTGTGGGAAGCTGCGGGTACGCGCTGTGTGGTCACGGTAGGTGTGGCCTGAACTTCTCTCGTGGTGGTGGCAAGTGGAGAGCATGGTTGGAAGTGGGGTGAAAGGTGTGCGGAAGGGGCTAGCGCATGATGGAAAACCCGATTTGGGCAACTTTCAAAACTCTCAGGTATGTAGGATGGTGAGATGGAGAAGTTTAGCCTCAGAATGGAACCTTTTAGCGCTCACGTGCCATTCATTCTTTCAACTGTGTCCCCTTTGCTCTGGTCCCCAGCCTTTTCGGGCCTAGGCGCCACACAGTTCTGCCTTCCTCGTTCTGCCTTCTTTTCTCCCCAGCTCTTCGTTTCTTTCTTTGTCAAGCGGGAAGAAGTCAGAGACAGACTGTTTGTTACGGAGAGGGGGTGAGCAGTCAGCCACCTTGATCTAGGTTAGTGAGCGCGAGCCTGATGTCCCAGGCTGACGGCTTTGAAGTTTACCTGTGTGATAAGTCCCGGGAGTTATCTTCGCCAGGGCTCCTGCTAACAATTCTGATTCCTCCTTTTCCCTCCCGGTCTCTACCTCTGCCTACCCCCACCCCCCGGATTCTATAAATACTTTATTATATGGCACTAGTAAAACTTCAAGTATTTCTTTTTATTAGAGCTACATAATATGGTAATTGTGTGACAGAACACAGCTCCCGTGAGCGGCCCCCACCCTCTTCCTAGGTGTGGCCTCTCACCGCCTCGGCTTGGGCTAGGCCCACAGGCCTCTCTGTTCCTCTTGAGTGTATGCAGAGGGGGCTGGGGACAGCTTTTCAGACAGAAGTAAGGGGTCAAGGCCTTTGGGTAGGATTAGGCCAGAGGAGTAAAGAGGTGCTTTTCTAGTTTTCAGCTGTATCTTGGTGTGTGAGTTCAGCAGGGGTCTTATTATTAGCATTGATTCCAGTCGCCGCACGAGGCCACTCAGCCTGCCTTTCCTTTTAGTTATTTATTATTATTTTTTTATTAAAAATTTTTTTTAAATGTTTATTTTTGAGATATAGAGACAGAGCATGAGCAGGCAAGGGGCAGAGAGAGAGGGAGACACGGAATCCGAAGCAGGCTCCAGGCTTCGAGCTGTCAGCACAGAGCCCGACGCAGGGCTCGAACTCATGAACCACGAGATCATGACCTGAGCCGAAGTCGGATGCTCAACCGACTGAGCCACCCAGGCGCTCCATCCTTTTATTTTTAATTTAATTTAATTTTTATTACATAGGCTCCATGCCCAGCATGGAGCCCAGTGTAGGGTTTGAACTCACAACCCTAAGATCAAGACCTGAGCTGAGATCAAGAGCTGGACACTTAACTGACTGAGCCACCCAGGCACCTCAACTTGCCTTTCCTTTTAATAGCGTTGTCATGTGCCCATCCATAGAAGTAGGTTTTGAACTGAGACTCGGGGCCAAGGGTGCATGGGTTTCTTTGGTCTGCTCTGGTTCACAGTACTTTTTTTTTATTTACATTTTTTTTTTAAGTTTATTATTTTGAGAGAGACAATGCAAGTGGGGAAGGGGCAGAGAGAGAGAGAGAGAATCCTAAGCAGGCTCTGAGCTGACAGCTGCAGAGCCCGACGCAGGGCTCCAACCCATAAACTGAGATCATGACCTGAGCTGAAACCAAGAGTTGGATGCTTAAGTGACTGAGCCACCCAGGTGCCCTTATTTACTTTTTTTTTTTTTTAATATTTATTTCTTTTTGAGAGAGCATGAGAGGGAGACACAGAATCTGAAGCAGGCTCCAGGCTCTGAGCTGTCAGCACAGAGCCCAATACAGGGCTCGAACCCATGATGTCACCCATGATGTGAGCCGAAGTCAGACGCTTAACCAACTGAGCCGCCCAGGCGCCCCATATTTACTTTTCATAACACCCATCATTCTTTCTGATGTCTCTTGGTTCCAGAATATGTAAGTGCTAAAAGAACCTGATCCCTCCCATCTCTTGCTGCTTCAACCTTAGGACACCTCTCCTCTTAAACCCGAGTCACTGGTCTCTGTGTCTGCTAGCCTCATGGGAGGTGTGGGGCTGGAAACGCTACACTCTGTAGTTCTTTCATTACTGTCAACATGTGATCTGTTAACTGTGTATTTTATTGTCTGATTGAGTCTTATTATTTGATTCTGGTTTTTGTCCACTGAGAACTGATTTTGAACCTTCCCTTACCCCCCTGTAGGATGTAGTTTCGGCATCCTTTCTTCTGCAAAGCTTGAGAAGTGGGGATTTCTGCCCAGGTAGCAGCTACAAGAGCCCTCGGTGCCAGGGACAGGAGGCACAATGTTTAGTCCTTTCTTCACTGCCTCTGTGCCCAGTGTTTGCCTAGGGGCCAACCCCCAAACTAGGCTCTGCCATGCACTCTTTACTCCCCATGGAGACCTATGGGTATATGCTCTTCCCACATTTTGGGCCTAGCCAAGGTTAATATTAGGCCTTCTAGCCGGGCTGCTGTTCCCGAAAGCCACAGGGTGTTGTTAATATTCATGTGACCGCAGAGGCTCATTAATATTCATGAGGTATCTACAGTCTTCCTTTAGGCCCTTAGCTCGGAGAAAACAGGAATAATTAGAGTTTCTAGAACTTTAAAACTAACCCTATTTCCTGAAGTCTCTTGAGGAGGAGACAAACCTTAAGAGTAAATGTCTGGGCCAAGAGAAAAAGGAGTTTTCATGCCAATATCCTAAACTGGTCTGACAACTTAGTGGAGTTGGGCTGGATGGCTGTTAATGTTATCATCCTTATCCAGTGTTTATTGAATACCAGTGGGTTTGGGTTCTTGTATGAGGCACTGTGGGGAGTAGGAAGCTAGCACTGCTAAGTTTTCAGTGATACCTGACATGATTCCTGCCCCAAGAAGCATATGGAAGAGAAGGGGACACAGGTGTGTATATACCTCTAATCCCAGGTGAGAATGCCATGCTAAATAGAGATGTACACCAGGTACTTAGGTGGGGGTGGATGAGGAAGTCCTTCTCTGTGGGGAAGGCAGTGAAGGATTCCCAGGGAGCTCTTGAAAGAGGGCAAATCTAAGGGAAGTAAAGGAGAATTTTCTGTGACTCTTCATAACCTTCAGTAAGGCATAAAGCTACTTTACACGCCCCTCCGGGGCTTCCTGCTTACCAACCTTGCCTTTGTATCCTTTTATCAGATGCTTTAGCTATTCTGATATTTAATAGAACTTCTTTCCCATAAAGTATCCTTCTACTTCCTAGATGGACACTTTAACCTTTTTTCTTTTTTTTTTCTTCTGAAAAATGTAACTAGTAAGAGCTCCCAACTGTGATATAGTCTTTGGCAAGTTTGGCTATTTTAAAAGATGAACATAATTCCAGATTGTATAATTAAAAGAAGAGCATGAGAGGCCACATCACCCTCCCGTTGTATTTAGCACTAGTTGGCTTCTTAGGATTTTTGTGTCATGTTTGAAAGATACATGGGGCCTTGGTGCCATAGGAAAATCAGGACAATAACAAAAGAGGTATAACAGAATTTTCAAAAAAGTATCCAAGGAAAATGGGATTATTTAATTCAGAAAGTAGGTTGGTAGCTCATTCGTTTAAATATGAATATTGGTACATGTACGATGGTAAAGAACTTTTCCACATTTCATTTAAGGTACTGCAAGAAAGGATGAACTTGAATTATAGTGATAAGGATATAGTTGAAGTAGAGAGAGAGAAAAAAATATATATATATTTTTTTTACTTGAATGTTACCAGGGAAACTTGGAAACTCCCTTCCTAGAATTCTTTGCGTCTTTCCCTCACAACAGGTGTAGTATATTAACAGTTCTTTTTCAGGGTCCCTGGGTGGCTTGGTCAGTTGAGCATCTGACTATTAATTTCGGCTCAGGGTCGTGGTATCGAGCCCCACATTGGGCTCTGTGCTGTCAGTGTGGAGCCCACTTAGGATTCTCTCTCTATCTCTCTCTCTGCCCCTCCCCCATGCTTGCTCTCTCTCTCTCTCTCTCTCTCCCTCTCTCAAATAAATAAAATGAAAAAAAAATTAAATAAAAAAAAAACCTGTTATTTTCCACACTCAGTTGTTACTTCCTCTGTACATCTTTCCTCTTCTGTCCTCTTACATTTCTTCCTTCTGTTTCTTTACAAAGCCTGTTCGTGTTTTTTTGTCTTGATCATTGCTGTTCACACAGGTATTCTTTAAGATGGGTGAGAAATTGCTAGACTACCTTCACGAATCAGGCAGATGATGCTGGGGTGGAGGCTGTGTGAGAATAGGAACCTTGTCTTATTCACCCTCTACCTCCAATTTGCTCCTGGTTCATGGGAGGTGCTACAGAAATATTTGTTAAATGGATGAACAAATGTTTATATTTGTGAGATGAGCTGACTTCTCAATGAGCGTTTTGCTTATTAGAATGTTTGCCCAGACCATATTAAGGACCACAGGAATGGGAGAGCAGTGTAAAATGTCTAAGCCCTTGCTGTTGGGTGGCAGTGTTTTCATTCTACTGCTTGATGACAAAGGATCATGTCATTTTGGTGCAAAATTAGAATTTCTACCTAAAACCAAGAAAAACCAAAACAGGGTGATATAGAAATAATTTTTTTAAGTTTGTTTGTTTGTTTGTTTGTTTTTAATATTTATTTTTGAGAGAGAGAGAGAGACAGCCATAGCAGGGAAGGGGCAGAGTGAGAGGGAGACACGGAATCCAAAGCGGGCTCTAGGCTCCGAGCTGTCAGCACAGAGCCCGACGCGGGGCTGTGAGATCATGACCTGAGCCAAAGTCTGACGCTCAACCAACTGAGCCATGCAGGTACCCCAATATAGAAATAATTTTAAAATATAGGGGGGAAATATAGGGAATCTATTAAATAGAGAAAAGCTTTCTTAAATATTCATGGCTCTCAAGCCAGCAAGATGCTTGGAGAATGAACTTCACAGACTAATGGCTGTTAAGACTGGAACCAGAAACCAGGGACAGGGGTTTGGCTAATTGGATTCTCAAGACATCAGTCCCAGGAAGCCTGGGAAGGGTGGAACACTGGATCTGTCCATTGTGCTACATTGGAATAGTCCCTTTGGTGGGAGTTATGGTTTCTCTTCTCTTGGGTTCCATTCCTTTTAGGCTTATGATGAATTAAAGGTAAATTTGAAGTTCATCTGGTTTTAGGATCTATTCTACTCAACTGTCAGGAAAGGACAGCAGGTGGCGCCAAAACATTGTCATACTTGTGCTGGCTTGGGAAAAGACTCCAGGTGGAGAGGATTCTCTTTTGAACTAGGGGCAGAGAGGGAGACTGGCTATCTTGGCCCTGTTGCTCAGGTAAGAGATCTTTGTGGGCTCGGTGCCTGCCAGTTCCTTATCATCCAGGATCTGTACCTACAGTGTTCTTCTTTGGCAAGAAGATTGTTTGGGGTGGGGGTGGAGAGGTCCCAGCAGATCAGAGTGGAAGAAGAGCCCGTTCACTTTCTGTCTCTGTCACTGTGTCTCCTTTGGGGCCTGATTCTGCCAGGTGCAATGGTTTCTGAGGCTCTTGCCTCATACTGTCAGCCTCTTTTTCCTCTCTGTGAATTTGTTTCTAAATTTTGACAGTTGTCTATCTTGAGATGCTTTTCTTGTTTCAGGACACTCTCCTTATGGGTAGATTTCTTTTTCTCACGTCCCCCCCTTCCCAAGTTTCTCTGTGGGGGGTGGTGCTGGAAGTGGGGATCAGGGAGTAGGGAATGGAGAACACTGGCCCCTAGATGAATTTGAACTAGAGGTGCTGGCCGGGAGAGCGGAGGAGGACAGGGCAAACCAGAGGCTCTCTGGTTCTGAGAAGGAAGCAGAGCACTGTCCAGACTGCAGGACACCGAAGCAGTGTTAAAAGTCACGTCAGGATGGACTAGAACTCAGAGGCTCTTTTGCAGCCGCGCTGGGCAGGCACGGCTCCCTCAACCCTGACTGATTCCCACCACCGCGGAGCCATTAGCTCTCTTCCAGTATTGTCCCTGACGCCCCCAATTTCCCCACTCCCTTCGTAAACCCGCCGGGCTGTCTCCAACCTTCATTCCTTGAGCTTGTTCCTTGGGCCTCCCCCCTTCCCTAGGGCGGGTTTAAGGGCTGGGCGGAGCTGTCCGCCTGAATCCCCTGTGGCCCCTTTGGTTCCTGGTTCTATATATATCCCTGTCCTTCTCTGCACAGGGTTTGATACGGCTTTATGGGCATTTCCATCCGCTTCACAGGCACAGCCATCACAGAGGCGTGTTTCACCCGAGAAACCTCAGCGGAGCCTGGCCTGTGGCGGACTCAGTCTGGCCCCTGAATCAAGGCTCTCTTCTCTTCCTGCCCTCCCCCGTCCCTCCCCCTCCATCTCCCACTACCTACCCCCAAGTGAATAACAGAGCTCTGGGGAGCACTCAGCCTCGTTGGCAGAGCATTTTGGAACTCCAGAGACTCGTGGAGAATTCTTTAGTGTCCGTTTCTCCACTAAGCTAGGCGGGGAAGGTATGAACCCTGACTTCTGGCTGTCAGAGGGCATGCAGGCATTTCTCAAAAAGAATGGAACCCAGTGGGTGCTGGCTGGTTCTCTTGAGGCAAATGAAGAGAAAGAAGAGCCTTTATAAACTGAGGCTGGAGGAGCCAATGGGGGCCTAATGAGGAGGGTCAGGAGCAGAACTGGATTGAATGGTTGAAAGTGGCAAGGGGACAAGTGTACCTAAGACAGTGGGTAGGAAAGAATAGTCGCCCCCCTGCCCCCGGGACTCCTTTTGGCTCATTCTCTGGCCAGGAGAGAAAAAGGTGAAATCTGGTCTAGAAAGGGAAAGTTTGCATAGAATAAAGGAGAAACCTGTTAAGTGGGCTAAAATTTGCATAGGGAAGCAATAGACAGCACCCCCCCACCACCAATTTGGGGATGTCTAATATCCCAAGTAATCAATAGCAGCAATAATTTTTTAATACCTATTGAGTGCCAGCCCAGGCCCTCCGGCTGTAAATCTTGTTCTTATTGTTCACAACATTTTTAGGAGTTGGTATTTTCCCCTGGGATGGAGAGCAAGCCTGAGATCCAGAGGATGTAAGTTGCCCAGAGTCATGGAGCTAATCAGCAAACGATGAAGCCAGGCTTCAAAGCCATTGAGCTAAACCCACAGCCCCTGCTCTTTCCACGACACCGTGCTACCTCCCTAAAGAGCCCATAAGAAGGTGACAAAGCTGATTCTGACTTAATTTGTGGTCTGAATAATGTTTAGTCTCTTTCCGTTATTTAAAACGTTCACATTTCCACATGGTCTCTAAACCTGACACCTGTGTTTACTTGTGAGTCTCCCTGACGTTTTGGCTGCTTCTTTGAGCCTGGGAATTCCCAGGGCACCGGATGCTTGGCTGTGCCCCATAAAGGACTGGCACATCTGTGCAGCGTGCGTCTCTTTGTTATTACCCAGCGGAGCTCGGGCAAGAAGGCAGCTCCCTGTTGTTGCCTAGACACCTTCATCCCTGGCTCAGAGACCTCAGTCCATTTGTGACTCTGCTGTCCAGAGTGGCCTGGCTAGGTATTTTCTTTTCCCTACGATGTTTACTGTTCTTTCGTGGGATTTCAGATTTCCATGATGGCGGAAGGCTTGTAAAATGCAGGGGTGGGGAAGGGTTACTGTGGCAGGAGCCCGGGCCAGGCCAGGTCGAGCCAGCAGCACAGACAGCTTTTATAATGGTATGCAGGGCTAGGAGGCTTGTAAAGGCGATGCAGGCAGATAGGGGGATAAATCATGCAAGCAGTGGGCAGGGTGGTGAGCCGAGGTTAGGAATTAACTTTGTGTTGGATGGAGCCCAGGTTGTGGGATGGGAAAGGAGGCCTCCTCTCTTTTCCTCTCCTCTCAGCTCTCTTCTTTGCCTCTCCTTTCTGTTGGCCCTATTCACTGCAGGCTGTGACATGTTTGCCCTGGCCCTTCCTGTCCCTCCTCCAAGTTGCCTGAACTAAATCAACAAGGGAGAGGGTACCCCAGAGCAAGGGAAGAAAGTCCTTCATGTATCTACCAATCAGACTCCTTTGTTTTATTGCAAATAGGGACTGGAACTAGCTGACCCGTTCCTTCCTCTAGCCAGGTGTAAGGGTGCCCATCCTTAGTGCCTTTCTGCTTGTTCTCAGGGAGTATGGCCTTTACCTAGAAAATGGACCGGAATCCTCTGGGATCATGAAGAAAGCAGAAAAGGCCCTTCCAACTATTCTGAGATTCCCCATCTTGGTGTAGGGTCTCAGTCTATCCACGCCAGGGGGTAGACCTTGACTGGCTTCTTTTGAGGGCTGAGGCAAATCCAGATAGCTTCATTTGGGGATTATTCTTGATGATGGCTCCTTTTTCTCTAGGGCTTCTGTGTGTCCCATATGGAGATGCGGAAGGAGCTGGGAGAAATGCAGAGAGAGGCCACATGAGTGGTCACACTGGACGTTGTGTATAAAAAGAAGCCGAGGTTAGATTCTCTCTGAAGATGTGTGCAATGTGTATATAGCAGCTGAGTGTTAAGAGGTGGGTACTTAGTGCAGGGACAGTGTTTATAAGCCTCTTCGGGTCTGTTAGGATCTCTGTTTCTCCTTTCAGCCCTTCACGTAATGCTTTGCACATTGTGGGGGATCAATAGATGTTTCAGACTCTGCTTTGGCTCGTGACAGGCACGCTGAACCAGCCCTAGGCCCTCTTCTCCTATTCCCTACTCCCCTCCAGCATCTCTCACCATAAATTGTTCCCCTAATCATCACAGCTTTCAAGTGGATGGCTCAGCCCAAACTAAAGTCATTGACTGAATTTCTTCCTCCCCAGATCTGTAATAACAGCACTGCCACTTTCCTTTCTAATTAGGCCCTAATTGAAAACTGGTTGCATTTGGACTTTTCTTCTTCTGTTTTGCTTTTTAGTTCCAGTGGTGGAAAAATATGCAGCTGAGTTTTGGGTTTTTTCTTTCTCCCCCCTTTCTTTCTCCTCCTCCTCCTCCTCCTCCTTCTTCCTTCTCCTCCTCCTTCTTCTTCCTCCTCCTCCTCCCCTTCCTCCTCCTCCTCCTCCTCCTCCTCTTCTTCTTTTTCTTCTTCTTTTTCTTCTTCTTCTTCTTCTTTTTCTTCTTCTTCTCTTCCTCCCCTCCACCTCCTCCTCCTCCTCCTCCTTCCTCTTCTTTTTTTTTTTTTTTTTAATATGGTGGGATTCTTTTGGAAAAACTGTCCCCAGCCTGTTGGAGCCCCACTCACAAACCCCAGCCTTCTCCTAGAAGACCGGGTCTTTTCAAGTGGTTTGCGTTGAACACGTTGGAGGCCCCCAATGCCTGTGACAGTTTCTGTTAATTATAGAGGCTCTTTCCCCCTCTCACATTAGTCAAAGGAGTTTTGTGTGTTTTAACAGCGTTTTCCCTTGGCTTGAATAAGACTCTGTTCAGACATTTCCTAGGGCTGGTGAGTCGGCAGCAGTCACTGGTACCCAGTAGCAATGTTTCCTTATTGGCTTCTCTCTGGGCTTTAAAGATTACGGTGGAGGGATGCTTCCTTGTGTGCTTGAAGTTTAGTTGTTTCTGGATTATGGACATAGTTCCTACACCATCAAAAGCTTCTGCAGTGTCTGGGCTGCAGATATAAAATAGGCATGCACTTGTGTGTGGAGATGTTCCCCAGGTCTCTCTGCTGCACTCTGTTCCCTGCCTTAGCCAGTCCCTGTGGAAGAGTCCCCTTCTTGTCCTTGCTGTCCTAGTTGGGACATCAGAGCATTTCTGGGGACCCTGGCTTCCATTCACTGTTTCTCAGGCCTTATAAGCATTACCTCTTTTAGGCCTTAGGAGCACTTATGTTGCTGTTGTCCAAAATATTAAGGCGCCCTTCTGTCTTGAAGCCCCCAGGAATGACATGTCACTTGCTTGGGCCCAGGCATTCTAAACAGAAATCAGCCCTGTCACATGATCTGCTTAGGGACTTCTCTGAGAGACCAATCTACCAGTTAGGCAAAAAGACAGCAGGAGATTGCTGAAACAAGCAGTATTCAACTAGAAATCCTATGTGGGGCTGCATTTTACTGCATTTTGTTGAACTTAGGCAGCTTGGATTTTGTCTGGGAGGGTATCAGCAGGGTCTCATAGATAGAGTTGTAGGTAGGGGGTCAAGAGAGACTTCATAGGCAAAGCATCCTTGGAAGCATGACTTCTAATTGCTGGGTGATAATTGCTTGTCCTGCTGTGGGCTTTATTGTTTGGTTTTTGTTTTTTTTTGTTTTGTTTTGTTTTTCAGAGATCTACTGAACCCTGTGTGTTTTTCCTTAAGAATATTTTGCCTTTTTTTTTTTTTTAAAGATTTTCTTTTTAAGTAATCTCTATACCCAATGTGAGGCCCAAACTCACAACCCCAAGACCAAGAGTTGTATGCTCTACCAACTGAACCAGCCAGCCACCCCAAGAAAGTTTGGCTTTTGAAGGGGCTTGTTTTCAGCTCCTGAGCTATTTTCCTAGCCTAGAAACCTCCCTGTCTGAGGCATTGATTTTATTTGGATAGGAACATGATGGGAGAAAGATCTTGAGGAGTGATTGACTCACTGGTCCTATTCGGGGCTACTCCTGTGAGCTTGGGTGTTTAGAGGGAGAGAATGAACTTTTTTGGAGTATTAAATGGGTGACAGTCTTAATTATGGTAGTTCTCATTTCCCTTTTTCTAGAAGTATGGAATACTTGAAAATACTATCAGCTCTGGCTATAACTTAACAGGTTTGGCAGGGAATCTTAGGCTCATCCAGGGAAGGTCAGCTAGCTCAGGTTCTCTGTTGTTTAAAAAAGATGGAGCTAAGACCTAGGGAGGGGAGTCCCTTGCTCTTGGGGAAGATGGGGGTGGAGTGAGGAGCGGACTGTTATTCATGTTAGAAAAACAAAACCCTCAGAAGCCCTGAGTGGCAGAACCTGGAGGCACAGCACTTCCCTGTACGAGCACAAAGTCATAGAAAGAGAGTTCTAGAAATTCAATGATTACTTTTTAAAAATAAATTCTTGGATCGGAATTCAAGGAAACTGGTTCCCCACATGGAGTATAATTTCCCCATTTTCTTCCCCTTTTCTTTCCTGTCTGTCTCCCCCTCCCCAATTTGTTTGGAGTCTATGCTTCAGCACATATTTGGTGCACCAAATGCAAAACATCTCCCTGCCTTGTGACCGCAGAGACTGCAGCGTTGGGAATTCTTCCTGAATTGCTGACATGGTTGTGCTGTACGTTGCTTATATTTTATGGCACACGTTTAACAATATAAACTGTAATATATTAAGGTAAAACATTGAACAAGCGAAACAGAGTCAAAAGACACTAGCGACGTGTGTTTGGTTAGCAGTGAGGAGGTAGAGGACTTTAACTTCATCACTGCCTGTTTCTTGAGCTGTAAGTGACGCTGGTCTGTACTTTTAAGGTATAGAGTGTAAGCCATGTATCATGTAAAGGCACAGGAGCTTTCCATGCACCCGGGCGAATCATTTTGGCAAAATCTTTTCATACATTTTTTTTGAAGTGTTTTTATTTGAAATACTTTTAGATTATGATTCCTGGTGGCACAACTACAGAGGTGCCCTTCTATATAGAGACTGGATCCAGATTGTTTTATGTCTATTATTATTAATTGTGGAAGTCGTCAGTATAGGGAAAATGCAAAAAGAGAGTGAAGGCATCAGAGGTTTGGAACAGAACTGAGTTGCCCAGCACCTGTGATGTTTGTTCCTGAAAAAACGTGGTTTGCCAGAGATCAGCTTTCAGGGAAATAGTATTGATGAGTCCCTTCTCTCCCGTGGTATCTGGACCTTTGAAGCTGGCGGGATGGCTTTGGGGGCCTATTTCAGCAAACCGGCCTCCCTGTTATCCTTCCGCCAGGGAAGGATTTAGTTGTATGCCTGCAGGAGGCTTTTAGCAAGTTCGGGGGAAGCTCAAGTTCCCCTTCTGACCCCTGGCTTTGCTCTCAGAGAGACTGAAGTTTATTGGCCAGTTTGGAGTGTAAAGGTGTACAGTTAGCTGGGATAGGATTAGTAAAAATAACGATCTGTATCTGTGTGGCGTTTATGGTTGGCAAATCGCTTTTGCTTACATTGTCTCCTTTTGGTTCTGTCTTTGCGAATTCAAGCAGTGTTTTTGTGTCATTGTCCCTATTTTATAAATGAGAAAACTGGGGTCCTGAGTTTCCCAAGGTTACACAGCAAGTAGGCAGCAGAGCCAAGGCTCAAACCAGGTCAGTTTAGACTGTTCCATTAGGTTAAGTTGGTCACCTGGTCTTCTACCTTATGACTCTTGGTTTGACCAAGGGCCAGGGTTCAAAAGGGTAAGCTCCCCAGTGTTCCTTCCATTCTGTTTTAATCTCTGTCGTATTTCTCACTATTTTTAGCAATTCTTTTTCTTTCTGACACTTCCTTTTTCCTCTCTCTCCCTACTTCCCTGAACCCCCGCCCCCCTTTCAGAGACTGCCTTATTTGCTTTCTTAGAAATTCCTCTTGTAAGGCTTTTGGGAACTTTGACCTACCTGTAGTAACTGCATTTCAGAGAGTGTTTAAAATGTCTCCTTCCCCTCTCCTTCATTCCCCCACCCCCAAAGCATGGCCTCGCCCCATCCTGCCATCATGCTGGCCAAGCGCGTGGGGCAGCTGTGGTCAGTCCCATTTATAAAACTGGTAAATATGGGACCGGTTTCTGTCCCCTCCAAAGGTCAATATTTGTGCAGAGTTTAATTTTAACTTAACAAGCAGCTGTTTTCTGCAGCTGCCCTGGTGTGTTGTGTTGTGTGTGCTTTCCTTCCCTCCTTCCCACTGGCTGTGTGCGTCTGTGTGTGTGTGTGTGTGTGTGTGCGCATCTGGATTCACACTGGAGGCTTGGTTCTGGTCTTCCGAACCTGCAGCCCACTGGCTTGGCCAGCCTCTGTCTCATGGAGGACATTTGGGCTAAAGGGTATTAGATAAAGGGCAGTGGGCCTGGCATGTGGAAATGGCCCTTTTCCTGGGGTCAGGGGACAGAGAACACTATTCGGTCTTTGGGAATTCTAATATCACCACCATATCTGCCTTTACAGGAGAGATTCTAGAATGCAGGATTGGAGAGAAATGGTCCCCTCTTGTATAATCTGCACCATCCCCCTACTTTGCTTTCTAAGGAGTGTTAGCCCCTTATCCAAGAACCCTGGGCTCTAATTTCGCCAGCTGCTTCTTGAGTAAGGCGAGGGGAGTATATAAGATAATCTCTTTAGTGCCTCCTCCAGGTTTTACTGTCCTGTGATTTTATGAAAAAGCATAAAGCATTGGACTGCGTGTCAAGAGGAAATTCTATTCCAGCTTCTAGCTTTAAAAACAGTTAAAAACTGGTCCTTGAGCGAGTCGTTTTTATCCTCAAATGAAGAGACTTTATTTAAAAGAAGTCTGAGCTGTTTAAAGAAAGAGAAGTACTTTAATACTAAGTTCATCTTACCTACCCGTATCCCCTTGCACCAAGCTATATATGCTTTTTCTGCTTGTGAGCATGTGCCTGGCTTGGACAGTTTAGTCCAGCAGATGATCCGCCTGACTCCTCAGAGCCGTGGGATCTGAAACAGAAGGAGAGTATGTGAGTTCCCGCTATGGTGGCCACCTCCCAGCTCTTCCATGAACATATTAGATGTGAACCCCACCCTAGGACCTTCACACTTGCTCATCCCTTTGCTAAGAATGCTCTTTCCCCAGATATCCACATGGCTCGTTCTTTCTCTTCCTTCAGGAAGTTGAGGACTTCCTGGCTACCCTATCTAAAATTTCATCCCCACCTCCCTCCCCGCCCCCATCAGCACTGTCTGTCCCTTCCCCCTGGACTCTGTTTTTCTCCTTAGCACGTATCATTACCCAGCATGCCACAGATTTTACTTTTTTATTATGTTGTTTTTCTCCCCTGCGAAGGCATGGATTCTCAATGAGGGCAGGGAATTTTGTCTGTGTGTTCATTGCTGTCTCCCCGGTGCCCGTAGAACAATGTCTGGCACATGTAAGCTCTCAAAACGTATTTGTTGAATACATGGAAGGAAGGAAGGGAGGGAAGGAGAAGTAGGCTCCCTAAACTGATGATTCTTCACAGGGGGTACATAACCCCTAGGGGAGGTGGTCAGAATGATTTGGAGGTCTTTTCAGACTATTCATACCCTTACCAAAAAATTTCTGATATGCACTCCCTCTGCCCCAGGATGGTTAAGAATCACTGCATAATGACCCATAGTTACTGATGAAAATATGTGGTATGCCTCATGTGTGTTGGGTGGAAAAAAAAGTTGAGAACCGCTGTCCTCGGCAGCCCAACAGGCCTGTCCCCTCCTGGCTTGTGACTTGCAGAGAGCTGTGCTGGCTAGGAGGAGATTTGTTCTTTCTCACCCCCTACCCACCTTCCCCTGCCTACTCTATACCCCCAGCCCATGCCTCCCTGCCCCTCCCCTTTCCTTCATTCTCAGCCAGACACCCACCCACCTCCACCTCCTGCGCACAGAGGCGGCGTGGCTGTAGTCAGGACACAGAGAGCCCTTGACGGCAGTAAGCACTTCTTGTGACATCAACTCTGTGGCTTTAGGGGGAAGGCTGTGGCTCCGGGTCCCCAAGGGAGGGGGCTGTTTTTCTCTTCTTGATCGTTCATGTTGGTGCCCGTCTGACTTATAAACTTTAATGGCCAGTTTTAAAGGTTACTGCCATGGGGCACCTTTGTTGCCAGTTTTAGTTTTTTAATTTGGAAACTTTTTTTCCCCTTGTGGTCTTGGGAGGAAAGATTTGGGGCCATTTGGGGCTGGGAATTGGTATTTGTGGGTGATGATGAGATAGCACAGCAGCGTTCTGGCTCTGGCTCCAGTAAACCAGAATCCTTGGCATGTTACCCAGTGGCCCAGATGAACCCCAAAACAAGAAGGAGAAGACTGACACTGGCATGCGTAGTCTTGGGCAGTCGTGGTCAAGGACGTAGGGGCCTATGGGCTTGTTGGACTGTCTGAAAAGAGAGGTAAGCCTAGCTAGGCACTGGGAAAGGAAGGGCACTTCTCCCTTTTGCCGTAACCTGTAACTGTCCCCACACCTCCGGTCCCAGCCCTTTGCTCTGAAGACGAACATCCTTGACAGTGGGCGGGCTTCACCAGGATGGAGACAAGGCTTCAGATATAGAATTAATCGTCAAGTATATGGCCTGCTGGGGGTCACCCCGGTGTAGCATAGATACAGAACTGACAGAGAAAGCTTCGCTGGGTCTTTTTGCCGAGCTCCCCACCCCCACCCCCACCCGCCATGCCTTTATGAAAAAAAAAAGCCTTTCTCTACTCAGAATAACTTCACAAAGTCTCATATGTTTTTTAAAAAAAAAAAGTCACTGCCCATCTCAGAGTCGTCTGTACACTTAGGGGGAAAACAATGTTATAGAATAATATGCAAATAATAGCATCTTGGAATCAGAAGCAATTATTTGTAGTGCCCTAATAAAACTATCATATTCAGGGCCTCTATCTGAAACTAAGAATGTGGGGGATTTCAAATGTATTTGGTGGGTGCTAGAAAAGAATTCTGAGAGGTTTAATACTGAGCAAGGCTCCGCCCTGGGTACTTTTCTTGTGGTAGAGTAGTAAAACAAATAAACAGGTAGGTCATCTAGCAAATAGACCCCAAGAAGGGGCAAGATACCAATCTATGGGTGCTTAAGCATTTACTCAAAGACATACGCTCTTGACTAGACTGTTTACTGGTGTCCTTCGTGGCCTAAACCCATACCTCCCCTCTCCAGTATTTGAATGGGTTAGCCTGAAATTAGGATTCAAGTTTGGATGAACTTGAAGAATTCAGGAAAGGATGCTTGCTATAGAAGGAAGGGACAGTGCAGCTCTCCAGGATTTACAGTGTGAGGGCAGACCTTTCTGGACAGTTTTGATACGTTCTACAAGATATATAATATAGGGTCTTGGATTCAGATCTCACTCCTGGCTGTTCTTCCTGGGCCAGACAAAACTGGATTTGCTTCTTTTTCCCTGTGTTGCCAAGGCGGGGGAGGAGATGGGGGGATTGGCTCGGGGCTGGGCCACAATTAGTGACCTGGAAGCTGGGCTGGGCACCCAGAGGCTATAAATAGCAGGCATGGAGCAGTCGCTGAGCGGACTCGAAGCCCAGCCAGACTAGCCGCGTTTCAAGTGGTCTGGGTGGGATTTTTTCTTTTTTCTCTGTTAACCATTTGTACATCTGGTTTCCTCCGTGTTGGTGGGGGCAAAGGAGGAGGGTGGGGTTGTGAGCAGAACCAGAAGTTCATATGTGGAGTAGCTTCTTGGTTAGTTTGTATCTTGGAGCTTTGGGGGCCCTCAGGACTAGATGGGATCTGGGAGTAGAAATGGTAGCTGCTAGGAGCTGAGTCTAGGAGCAGGGCACGTGGTATGGGTAATGCAGAAGTCCTGCAGGGCCCCTGTCACTAAGGTGTGATGGGTGCTCCTGGAGGGGACAAAAGTGCAGTCTCACATGGAACTACTCAGCTCATTTGGCAGTAGACTGGGACTTACCTCTCAGGACCCAATGAAACAGTCCCTCTGTCACAGCCAGCCCATCTGTGGGAACCTTCTTCCTCACAGGCATTTGCCAACTCTTGCTCCTGTTGTCTGCCCTGGATTTGAATTTTTTTTTTTTAACGTTTATTTCTTTTTGAGAGAGAGAATGTGTGTGTGAGCAAGGGAGAGAGAGGGAGAGACAGAACTCGAAGCAGGTTCCAGGCCCAACACCGTCAGCACGGAGCCTGATGTGGGGCTCGAACTCACGAACAGTGAGATCATGACCTGAGCCAAAGTCGGATGCTTAACCGACTGAGCCACCCAGGTGCCCCTGTCTGCCCTGGATTTGAAGACAGAGTACTTTGATCTGCATTCCGTTTCTTCTGCTTATCTCTTTGTCACTGGACATATTACTTAAGCTCCCTGGGCTTCTGTTTCTTCATCTGTCAACGAGCAATTTTGATGGAATACACCCCAGCGTTCCTTCTAGCTTTTATAAACCCATACATCATTTCAGTCAGTCCATTTCAGTTTTTCTTTTCTTTTTTTTTAAGTTTATTTATTTATTTATTTTGAGAGAGAGAGAGAGAGAGAGAGAGAGAGAGAGAGAGAGAATCCCAAGTAGGCTACACACTGTTAGCACAGGACCCGATGCAGGGCTGGAACTCACAAACTGTGAGACCATGACCTGAGCCAAAATCAAGAGTCAGACACTTAACTGACTGAGCCCCCCAAGTGCTCCTCAGTTTTTCTTCTTCAGGAAGAAAATTTACCTCTGCCAGGAAGCCTTCCCTGAATTATTGGGTCTGTCTTATCTTCCTCTTACTTCACAGACCATTTGCAGTTGTATAGTTTATCCTATTTTTTCTTGCATATATCACATGTTTCTTTGCAATTATTTTCTTGCGATTCGCATACATGTATATTTTGTCTCTTCAAGTAGATTGCGAATTCTTTGAAGCGGGAAACCTTATCTTCTCTGTTCCTACCACTCAGCACTTAGTATTAATGTTGTAGGCACCATTGACCCCCACTAAAACTTCCTGAGAGCGGGCAGCCCGGCTTGGAGTGGAATGGGAAATAGGAAGAAATGAGTATGTTTTCAGCAAACACCACTTTGAGAGGTGTCTTTGTTAGACTAAAATGGAAAGCAGCAAATGAGGACCCAGAAGGGAGATTTCATGTGTTTTACGGAACCGAGGGATGCCAGTCCCGCTGCTGCACTGATTCCTTTCTCTCCCTTCTTTCCTCTTCTCTTGAAGGTGCTTTCTCTTAACCGTGCAGTCTGAATTAGTGGTGCTTTTGGGCACTGCCTAATAACATTGGAGTGTGGGGCTCTATCTTGCAGAATGGTAAAAGGACTTCGTGTTGCAAGCATAGGCTCTTTGTTTTAGGTTTCAGTTGTTCCCATTTCAATAATCCGTCTCTTTGTAGACCTCCTTCATGCCTGAAGATGAGGATAATAACGCTAGTTGATATCCGTGAAAGTGTATGTCACGTTGTTTTCCGAGTCCAAGGAGAGCAGTGTCTCCCCTGGTTGGCTTTCCTGTCACAGGGCTTTGACCACCCATCCCTTGTTTCATCCTTTCTCCTACTTTTAGCTCTTCAGACCAGGCTAAACAATTCCTCCCTGCTTGGGTGTTTACACTCTCCCAGTGTTAGCAGAAGATTATCGTATGTAGTCCCAGACGTCACTTAGGCCATCTGCCTTGCACCCCTTGTCGCTCGCTCCCTCCTTTTTCATCCTTCCACACCCCCCCCCCCCCCCCCCCCCTCAGTTATGGTCCTCTTCCTGGCACTCCCGGAGACTTATCCCTGCAGCTCTGCTGCGGGAGCACCTGATCCTGGGCACGTGAACCAGGCAAGTCTCTCAGAACCAGGGGAAAGAGACCTCTTCTCTATCTTCAAGGTATGCCCCCCAGCGTTGGGATTTGGGGCACAGAACTTAGTTTTGTTGGTATCTTTCTTTCAGTTCATTCATATAATAAACATTTATTGAGCACCTATTATATGCTGGCTTTCTATTAGACACCAAGGATGTCCTTCTGTTCTGTTAAACTTAGCAGCCATTTAAGTAATTACGTTAGGCATTATGTTAGGCATTATGTTAGAAGGTGGGGGTTCCAGAATAACCGAATCTCCTCAAGGAGTTTATAACCCATGTCTGAAGGGTCAGACATGCAAAGACTAAATTACAACACGATGCAGAACAAAATGAAAGCAAATATAGATCCAAGTGATGTGCTTTGGAAGCAAAGAATAAAAAAGGTTTAATTCTGGCTTTTTGAAGAAGGTTAGGTGGTGGGCAGCAGGAATGGATCTCGGGGAAGACCTTAAGAAAGAAAAGAAATTTGAGCTGGACCTTGCAGGATGAGAATTTCTCTAAGTAGAGAATGTGGAAAAGGATATTAGAGTGAATAGCATTCATTCTTTCTTTCCAGAAATATTTTTTTTTTTGTCGGGGTGGGGAGTGGAGAATGGGAAAAGGCATTAAGCAGGACAACATTTATTCTTCCTTTGAGTATTTTTTGAGTGCCTACTATGTGCCAGTCACTATTCTAGATGCAGGGATAGAGCAGTTACCAAAACAAAGTCTTTGCTCTCATAGAAATACAGTCAAATGAGTTGTCAGAGTGAACGTGGCATTGTTCTTCTGTGCCCCATTATCGTTCACCATACTTCTAAATGTACTAAGTCCTTTGAACTAAACCCTCTGGGCATATTGTCATCTCCTAATTTGGTGCCATCTTTCTGGATTCTTTCCTCTTAGCCAGATTTTTGGCAGATCAGTAACTGAGACCAGATTCTGTACCAACCTTGGGCAGTAGTGAAATTGATACTTTTGATAAACACCCAACGTCACTGGAAGATGATGAGGTGTCTTGTATTTTAGTGTTATTTTTATTTTACAACATACTTGTAAATTCTTTGAAGATTGATAACCTATGTAAGTAACAAATGGTAAACATGAAACTACAAAATGCGCTTACCCAGAATATCTCCTTCCCCATCAAGCAAGTGATTGGCACTTGCTCTCATCATGTTTACCTTGGCTGTATCTGCTCCGCCTCTTTCATTTACTGTGCTGATTCTCAGGGCCCATCTTCTGCCCAGCTGATGTGTGTTTCTGTTTTACCCATGGTCTCCTCATGGCTTTAAGCCATTTTAATTTGGTCAAGTTAAGCCTTTCTTCCCAAGTCTGCAATTGCCTTTGCCTCAATTCTAAGAGAGGCTGACAGTAGGAATGAATCCAAAATTCCATTCATTTTCCATTCACCACATCTGGGTTTCTTTTAGCATCATTTTCCCCCTTGAGAACATTTTCAAGGTTCTCCTAATTTTCTAGTGCTTTTTTGGGGGGGGTGGGGGAGGTGCCTTTTGGAAGATTACTCAGAAGTTTCCAGGACTGATTATCTAGTCTTGAGTCTATTTATGTATATCCCCACCTTCTCCGGTTTAGTAAAATCATTTCCCTTTCCTGTCTTCATTTACTGTGTGGGCATCTTATTCTCAAGACCCGAGTTCTGGGTGATACTTTTCTTCTGTTCTCCTTTGTTTCCTGGAGGAACCATGGACTCTCCAGAGTAGTCTTGACACATCTTGCATTCACTTGCACACTCCGGATACAGTAGCGATTCGTTTTTCATGTCTCCTGATTTCACTTCCGCAGCCAGCCTCATTCTGTCAGGTCTGGAGATCTCTAGCTAGACGTTTGCAGTTGCCACACTGTTCTCAGCCACTAGGGGGCACTCTGTTTTCCTTAGCTCTTTTGGCCTAATTGTGGGGGGAAATCTGCCATTTCCTTTAGTCAGTCTGTATCTGGCCCAGGGCCACCACATTCAGCCCTGCAGGCTGGGTACCAAGCGGCTCCAGTGAGCATCATTCAGGTCAAGTAGGATGCCTCTGAGTCATGCGATGCAGTGGCCCTGCCTTTAGTCCAGCCAAGGCAATGTCAGTATTTTTTTTTTTTTTTAACCTTAGGCAAAACAGAACCAAAAATACCAAAACCAGAACCAAAAGAAAAAAAAAAAAGTTTAGATAGGAACAAATTTTTCCCTGCACTATCATTACATTATTCATATAGATGATGTAAGTTCTGTTAAACAAACAAACAGCTTGCATATGGGTGCTCTGGAGTTAGGCAGACCTGGCTTTGAATCCTGATGGCACCATCTACTGGCTACAGGACTTTGCTGAGCAAGTTACTTAACTTGTCTAAATGGGGGCTCCAGAGTCTGGTGGTCTGGGTTCAAAACCTGGTTCTACTCAGTTACTAGATGTGTGACTTCGAGAAAGTTACGTAACCTATCTGGCTCCAGTTTCTTTTTGTGGAAAATAGGCATATACATGTTCTCATGGAGTTGTGAGGGCTCAGTATGATACATACTTGAGTGCATTTCACGGTGTGGAACATAATAAACAGTCAAAAGTATTGGTTATGTGTCTAATTATTGTTATTCTCTTATTTCTTTCCACTTAGGATTCATTGTATTTAACAAAGACACTTCGTTTTTGGTTCAATGTTGATGTATATAAGCGAATTGGAAAACAGTTCTCATTGTTCTCAAATTGATGTATCGTCCCCCACCAAACAGAACAAAATAGAGTTCACGTTAAAACAAGAATGAGATCCTCTTCTATCAGTTGGCAAAAATTGAAATCGATTGTTATATCTTTGGCAAGATTATGGGGAATTGGGCATTCTTTATACAATTTTAGTGGGAATATAGATTGATATATTCTTTTTGGAGGGCAGTCTTTTGGCAGTATCAGATATATCCTTTAAAAACTTTTTTAATGTTTGTTTATTTTTGAGAGAGAGAGAGTGTGAGCAGGGGAAGGGCAGAGAGGGGGGTGGGGGGGACAGAGGATCCAAAGCAGGCTCTGTGCTGACAGCAGCGAGTCTGGTGTGGGTTTCAAACTCACGGAACTGTGAGATCATGACCTGAGCTGAAGTCAGACGCTCAACTGACTGAGCCACCCAGATATACCCTTTAATCCAGCAGGTAGGAATGTAATCTGTAGGGTTAGTAACTTGTGAACACATGTGCATGAGTATGTTCAAAGCAGTGTTGCTTCTAATGGGGAAAATTGGAAACAGTTTAAATGCCTGTTATGTAAATATGAAAAAAATTATGGTTTATCCATAAAACAAAATACAATGAAGCCATTAAAAAGAATGAGGTAGACCTGTATATACCATGAAAAGATGGCCGTCCTATACTAGTAAGTGAAGAAAGCAAAATGCGTACGAATGTATACTATGTGGCTCCTTGTGGAGGGAAATCACCTTTGTGTATGTATGTTTATATATAAGAATAGGAAAGAGTCTGGTTAAGGATACACACCAAATTGTTCTCAGTGGTTACCTCTGAGAATGGGTTTGGGATGAAGAGAGGGGGCCTTTTACTTCTATACTTCTGTAGTGTTTAAAATGAAGTGTTAAATGGGGGCACCTGGGTGGCTCAGTCGGTTAAGTGTCCGACTTCGGCTCAGGTCATGATCTCACAGTTTGTGGGTTCGAGCCCCGCATCAGGCTCTGTGCTGACCACTTGCTCAGAGCCTGGAGCCTGCTTCAGATTCTGTGTCTCCTTCTCTCTCTGCCCCTCCCCTGCTCATGCTTTGTCTCACTCTGTTTCTCAAAAATAAATAAATGTAAAAAAAACTAAAAAAAAATAAAATGAAGTGTTAAATGTATATCTAAGTGTTAAGTCAGTATATCATTTTGTAATTTTTCTTAGAGGAAGAGAAAGTACTGGATGAGTTTACCCAGTACCAGTTCCTTATCCTGATAGCGTTCTTTGCTATTTCTTAATTTGATTTATTTAGCTTCCCCCTAGTCCAGGTTCCTTTTCTCAACCCTGTCTGGTTTAGGGGGCTTCTCGGTTCATCTGGGAATTCACATTCTGCTTCTCTTCCACAGTGTAATCACTAGGTCAGGTCCTCTGGGTTCTTGGCCATATTCCATTGCTTCTTTAGAGCCACTTGCCCCTCTTAGGTCACCCTAATTTCTAATCCCCTAGTGAGGAAGGCGCTTCCCTAACTGACCCCAAGAATGTCACTTAGGGCTTTAGGCCTGTCTGCACTAATCTTACTCAAGCTTTACCCTTCTTGAAGATTTCCTCAGCTCCTAGACTTTTGAAACCCTTGTTCTCATCTCCCGATAGATGTGTGTCTGTCTGGTTGGCCTCCGTGTATTAAAGCTGGTGCTGCTCCTCAGTGAAGCCTAGAAAATTACCTTCTTATTCTAGACCAGGTCTAGCCTAGGGTTGGTAATTATAGTGTCACTCCTAGTGGCACGTGCCATGTTCCCGGCAGATTCTTACCTTAGGTCCACCTTCTTGCTAAAATAACAGGAAGCTTTTTTCTTCTCTTGTTTTGAAGACCTGTGTCTGCCAAACCACCGCTGCCCTTAGTGGACCTCCCACCGGATTCCACCTTCCAGTTGGAGGAGCGTGTCTTGCACTTCTTCACTCTGTCCTCTTTTCCCAGCCTTCCCCGGTTCCTGAACCCCTTCCACTATGCCTTCTGGAATCAATAGTGCATCATCAGCAAAATGTCCTTCCTCTTCAGTCTCTTCTCTAAGCATTCCTTTCTCCTTGCTCAGAAACCTGGCTTTTGCTGAGGATGCTTCTTTATCTGCAGCCCACTCACATGGTGGCTATTTCTTTTCTTACAGTCCTCTTATCACTGAGTATGGTGATGGGATGTGTATCCTTCATGCTTCTAATTGCTGCTCTCTGACCATTCTCCTTTTCCTTCCCTAAAAAGCCCGGTTTTCACGCTCTTGTCAGTTTATATCATCCAGGGGCGCCTGGGTGGCTGAGTCAGTTAAGTGTCCAACTCTTGGTCTCAGCTCTGGTTCTGATCTCAGGGTTGTGAGTTTGAGCCCCACATTGGACTTCACACTGGGCATGGAGCCTACTTAAACAAACAAACAAACAAACAAACAAAAAACCCAAACCAAACCAAAACAAACGATTCTATCATCCAGTACTCTTTATTGCTATAGTGCAGTGACTCTGACTCATTCCTATCTGTTTCTTGAGGACTTGAGCTGCTGATTCACTGCCACTTTCTCCAGTCTTCCTGAATTATTTTGACCTCTGCTATATCTCATTCACTGATTTCTGTGGTCCTACTGTAGAGCAGTGCTTCTTAACAAGGAGGGGTTTTGTCCACAGGGAACATTTGGCAGTGTCTGGAGACATGTTTGGTTGCATAACTTGAGAGGCACTACTGGCATCTGGTAGTAGTGGGTGGTATCCAGGACTCTGTTCAATACCCATAGTGCACAGGATGCCCCCACCCCCCACAACAAAGAAGCTGTCCAGGCCATGGTGCTGCTGTTTAGAAACTCTGCCCTAGAGCCTACTCTAGACCTTGTCATGGCTAATAAATGCAGCCCCTCCATAATCTCAATTTTATACATCTCACTTTCTAGCCACTCATTCCTTTTACTCTTCCAGGTCTCTTTCTCTACCTTGACTCAGCTTTCCTTTAATCCTGCAGGGACTTGCAGTCCATTGATCTTACCCTCCTTTTTATTGTCCTGGCTTTTTTGATGTCCTGCTTCCCTTCTTTACTCAGCTCCTGTGGTCAATCATTATAATCACTTCCTTGCATACGTTTTGATTCTATTGCCCATCTCTTGTCTTGTGTACAGTTAAACCCGACTTTTTGACCTCTTCCATACCTGCATATGTAGCCAAACATGGTCAGAAAAACAAAACAAAAACAAGACATAACATCTGTGCTGACTAGTTTCAATTTAAATTCTTGGCCATGAACTTCAAATGCACCCTAATACTGCCAGGCAGTCATATTGTGTCTCCCTGACCCATTCACTCTCCCGTCATTTTACACCTCCTCTTTCCCCAAGCCACCTCCACTCTGCTTCCTATTTTGCTGGGGAAACAAAAAAGAAGAGTCATCAGAAGTGAACTTAACAGATTTCCACCACCACTTCTACTCACTGCCAACATATATGCTCTCATACACTGCCTTTCTACCTTTTTGCATAGGTAAGTTTGCCATCTGCCCGTCTACAGGTGGTTCCTCCATTTGTGCATTAGATTCCATGTCACATATCAAGGAAATTGTTCCAGCGATTCTCCTCTCTCTAACCTATTGCTTTCTTTAGGTTTATCACATTAGCATACACATGTGCTATTATTTTTCCCATCTGGAAAATCTTCCCCTTGATATCTTACTTTGCCCACCAGTTACTAGTCTGTTTCTTTGCCCACTCTGTTGCAAAACTCTTTACAAGAGCTGTCTGTTTACATTGTGTTCAGTCCCTCTCTTCCTGTTCTCTCTTTTTAAAACCACTTCATTGGGGTTTTGACTCGTATCACTGTACTGAAGTTGTTCTTGAAAAGATCACTGCTGACTTTCTCATTGCAAAATCCAATAGTTAGTTCTTAGTTCTCATCTTATTTGGTGTACAAGCAGACTTTCATACAATTAGTCAGCCAGTCCTTCTTGATATACTTTCTTCACTTGACTTCCAGAGCTGTGCACTCTCCTGGCCTTATTTTCTGTTTCTTGGTTACTTCTTCACAATCTCCTTTGATGATTTCTTTTTTCCTGTACTATCTCCAAGGCTTGGTTCTTGGTCCTCTTCTGATCTCTACATACATTTCACTCTGTTGGTAATTACATTCAATCTCATGGGTTTAAATACGATCTTTATTCCTGTATCTCCAGTCCAGATCTTCCCAGACCCTAGACTTGTGTTTCCAGCTGCTTGTCCAACATTTTCCATTGAAAGTCTGTTAGACAGCTCAAACTCAACACATTCAAATTGAACCCCTGATTTCCCTCTGTCTCCACAGCACGCATATGCCAAACATGGGCCTCCTATAACCTTTCCTTCTCAGTTGATGGCAACTGTGTCCTTCTGCTTGTTCAATTAAAAATCTTGGAATCATGTTTAACTCTTACCTTTTTTCTCTCATCCAGTCCATCAGGAAATTCTGTTGGCTCCTCTTTCAAAATAGATACAGAACTTTCCACTGCTTCTTCCACCTTGATCTGAGCTACCTTCAGTTTTTGCTCAGATGACTATAGTAACCTCCTAACTGGACTCTGTGCTTCCACCCTGGCTCTCCTATAGTCTGTTCTCACCTTCGAAGCTGGACGGATCCTTTAATGTTCTAAGTCAATTGATGCCACTTCTTTGCTCAAAACCCATCTCACTTCAAGTAAAAGCAGTCCTTTGAGTGACTGATAAGGTCCTATATTATCTGACCTCCATAACTACTGTCTGACCTCTCCTACAATCTCTTATTCCCTTACTTCACTCTAGACACATTGACCATCCTATTATTCTTTCAATACACTGTACACACTCCCATCTTAGGCCTTTGCACTAGCTGTTCCCTCTGTTTCCAACACTTGTCCCTCAGATATCCATGAGCTAAATCTCTCAGGTTCTTTAAGTTTTTTGCTCAGATATCATCTCCTCAAAGCCCACCCTGACTACCCTATTTAAAACAGCAATCTGGGGTGCCTGGGTGGTTCAGTTGGTTGAGTGTCCAACTCTTGATTTTGGCTCAGGTCATGATCCCAGAGTCATGACATTGAGCCCCACATTGGGATCTGCGTTGAGCATGGAGCCTGCTTGGGTCTCCCTCTCTCTCTCTCTCTCTCTCTCTCTCTCCCTCTGCCCCTCCTCGCTCTCTCCCTCACATATAAATAAAATAAAATAATAAATAAAATAAAATAAAATAAAATAAAATAAAATAAAATAAAATAAAATAAAACAGCAATCCACTCCTCCATCCCTACACTCTCAATTCCTTACGCTACTCTTTCTTTTTTTCCCTATAGAATGCAACATCCGCCAACATACTTACTATTTTATATTACCGGTCTTCTACCACTAAAATATAAGTGCCACAAGGGCTGGAATTGTTTTATGTTTTGTTCATTTTTGTGTCTCACTAACCAAGAACAGTACCTGGAACACAGTGGGTCCCAGTAAATATCTGTTGAATTAATGCCCATCTAGTTTTAGGCATGATCACAGAGCACAGGTGACTGCCCAGTTGAGTCCAATGAGCAGTAATTTTGTGTGTCTCTGCAGCACCTTATATTTACAGAATCTTTCCTGGCTTATTACCAACTCTTCTCCCTCATCAGGTGTTCCCCTCCTGGGGGACTAGTCTTGCAAAATTCTACCAACTTTATGCAATACAAAGTTCAAAGTCATAAAAAAAAAAAAAAAGACCAAAATAGCAAGAAGTTGGCCCTCTCACTTTCCTCCTGCCCTCAATTATTTAGAAAGAAGGAAATCTTAGAACTTCATGTTTCCTTCTTCTCCAAGTGTCCCTCTCTCAATATGGTTCTTTGATTTCTGGGCTTTGGGATCCAGTTTTAGGAAGGGTTTCTGGATGAGGCAAAATGCTTTGCACGAGGTGCCCCTCAGTAAGTGAGTCTCCACCTTTCTCCCCCAGTCTACGTTTTGGTTTATTGACCCTCTTACTTTTTGTCAGCTTCTCAAAGCTTCTCTTCTTGGTCCCAACCCAGATATAGTCTAACTGACTATACCTCTGGTTTTTTGTCTTTAGCGCCCCTTATGACCTCAGTGAAAATGTTTCTTACTTCCTGTCTGCCTTAAAACCTGCCCCTTTGCTCTTTTAACATTCTTCTGATGATGCTCCCTCTCCAGCTGCATTTATAATAGTGCCCATGCCCCTTCTCTCTGAACTAGATCCCAGGTTATTAAGAATTTGATTGAGAAACTAATTCCTGCTATCAATGGCGCCATTCCTATTCACTCTTGGCTCTTGCTGCTCTGGTAAGGCTCTTCCTGATCAGTCCTGGGCACAAGAAATGGGCACAGGCTAAGGGTCTGCATGAACTAAGGTTTTGATTATGTGGGGAAAGAGCTGGGCAGGGGACAGTTGTTAAGTGACCACCAGGTGTAAAGCATTCTACTGATATAAAAACATGTGCTAAGCACTGGTGGTGAGCTCCTTTAACACTTAGGACTGTTGGCGAAAGATAAGCTCCTCAAGACCTGGAGACCTGGAGACGTCTACACGCTACATGGTCTCTTTTTATCATGGTTGGCTTTTACTTCCTTTTCCTTCTCTGCTTTATTCTCCCAACAGATCTTCCAAAAGCTACCTTGCTTGTTAGAGATAATACAAATGGGAATGGAGGAAAGATGGCTTGGCCAAGTGTCTCCTTAGCCTTTCTCCCATGTCTACTATCTGCTTTCCCTTTATTAGGAAGGGACCCATATGGTCTCTTGACCCTTGGTCAGTCCTTCCTTTAGATTCTCCCTTAGGTGCCCTTGTGCTCTGGCTAGTGGCTTTTAGGGCGGCATTGGGGTGGGAGCTGTTATTCCCTGGGGTGGGAATCAGAGAGAATAAGATTCCTCTCCTACCCTCTTCCTCTGTTTTGGTGGGTTGGAGGGCCAAAGCCTTGACAGAAAATGTTTTATTGTCAGCAGGTGTTCAAGATGCCCTGTAACCAGAGCCTAGGTTTGGTCCTTCTTTCATCCCCTCACCTGGAGATGAACCCTGGAGTAGCTCTTCTGTTCCCTAGGGTCAGCCTGGTGTCAGGGCTGCCTGCTCTTGCCTCCTAAGTGAGCCTGGGTTTAGGGGTTTAGCAAACTCACTGGGAATCTTAAACCCACAAGATTATGGCTTCCTGCAAGGAAGTGAGGAGTATATCAGTAGGAAGCACTAAATTAGGTAACCAGGGCATCCTTCCTCCTCAGTGAAACCTAGATCCAAGAGAGCACGAGATGTACTATACCTAGAAATGATCTTAGAGTACCTGGGCTGCAGCCAGGAGAGAGGACAAGGAGTGTAGAAATCCTGGGCTGAGGGACTGAAGTCTCAGAAAGCAGCTTTTAGCCTCAGGACTGATCACATCCATTTAGGAAAATTTCCTCATCAAACCTGTCTTGACTCCTGTGCAGATTCACGCTTCTCTCTTTCTCCAGCCCCCTTCTCCCACCACCCACCCTCATCACGACCACACTCCTGTTCTGAGTTGAGGTCTAACTTGAAGCATATCTTTTAACCCCCACTTTCGTCTGTCTCTGCTCCATCCTCCTCTGCTATCTCTTTGATGCCTCGTTAGGCCCTGCTCTAACCTAGGTAGGCACTGGATTTTAGCGCATCATTGGACACATTTAGGTCACGTCCCTCCACTGCCACCCCAGCCAGGGGGTTAGCTGGTGCCCTGTTGTGAATGAGTATTTTGAGTTAAACTAGTAGCAGGTAACTGGGGCCTAGCAGTTGACCTTCAAGCACTTCAGCTTCCTAACCCACAAACTGCCAGTCTTCTTGTCTTTCTGGAAAGTGACTTTGTATCCAGAATTTTTATTTCTAGAATCTCAGAATCCTTGGAATCCTTGCCCTTCTTTAAACTCAGAGACCAGAGGGGCCAGGCACTGGCCACAGGTCTGGAGAGCATGTCCCTCAATGGACTTACCACCATGCTTGGACTTTGGTAGTTACTGCAGATATTGTGTTAAATAATTTTCACTTTTTCATGTTTTTGATGTTTGATTTGATCTGGTTTTCACTGTGTCTTTTACAACATTTTCACTATAGGGCACCTGAGTGGCTCAGATAGTTAGTTGAGCATCCAACTCTTGATTTTGGCTCAGGTCGTGATCCCAGGGTCATGAGATTGAGCCCCACGTTGAGCTCCATGCTGGACGTGGAGCCTGCTTGAGATTCTCCTTCTCTCTCCCTCTTTCCCTCATCCCTGCTTGTGTGCATGCACTCTCTCAAATTAAAAAAATAATAATAGGGGCGCCTGGGTGGCGCAGTCGGTTAAGCGTCTGACTTCAGCCAGGTCACGATCTCGCGGTCCGTGAGTTCGAGCCCCGCGTCGGGCTCTGGGCTGATGGCTCGGAGCCTGGAGCCTGTTTCCGATTCTGTGTCTCCCTCTCTCTCTGCCCCTCCCCCGTTCATGCTCTGTCTCTCTCTGTCCCAAAAATAAATAAAAAACGTTGAAAAAAAATTTAAAAAAATAATAAAATAAAGTATTTTCACTATAAAATAGTGGTACATATAAAGGAAAATATATGATGTACATAAGGCATAAAGGATAATAAAGCAAATACCGTGTACCCACCAGTCACTGCATTTTAAAGCAATTAACAGTAATTTTCAGCCCCATTCCCCTCCATCCCCTGTCCCTCTTTCCTGTTTACCCTCACTGGGTTGAAAACAGTGGGCAGAGCAGCTGGGGAAGCCTGAGGGTCATTCTGTTCCCTTCTCCACAGAAGTGGCCCCAGACGTACATTCGTCTAATGGGAGTTTAGACATTGACCATCAGTGTTATTTTCGTTAACAGGAAGGCTGATCAGGACACAGTTTATCCCTCTCAGTCCCTCCCTGCCCCCAATAAAATGGAATATCTATTTAAGATGCATTTCCCAAGAAGAACTCTGACAGCTTTGGTTTCTTCTTCTGGCTGTTTATGTCTCCCTCTTGCCCTTGCCCTCCCTAAACCTAAACATCTATAATGATCCAGATAGTTCCAGGACTTCATTGATTTTTCATCCTGCTTCATTTTGTCTGGCTCCTACAAGTGAAATATCTAACTAAACTGCCCAGGTTTGCCTGCCAGGGTTGGTCACATAGACAGAGGACAGGCCGCTCTCCCCCTCCCTTTGAGCCCTCGAGCCACTGGACATTATTAGTGTCTTCTACAGCAGGCTCACAGAAACCAGCAGCTACAGGTTTTACAGAATTAAGATTATACATAGTCTCAACTATTAAGGAATTCATAATCCAGTGGAATATTAATATACACAAATATACATAGTGTATTATCAACTCTCAGTAAGCTTATTTGTTTTCCTTTTTAAGTTTATTTATTTATAGAGAGACAGCATGAGCACAAGCAGGGGAGGGACAGAGAGAGAAGGAGAGAGAGAATCCCAAGCAGGCTCCACACTCTCAGCTCAGAGCCTGATGCGGGGCTCAAACTCGCAAGCCACAAGATCATGACCTGAGCCAAAATCAAGAGTCAAATGCTTAACCAACTGAGCCACCCAGGTGCCCCTGTTTGTTTAAATATTATCTCAGCAATTAATTGTCAGGAAGAAAATTTCATCAATTAGCTTAAGTGAAAAGGGAATATACTGAAAAGGCACAGAGAGATCTCTTGGTACCTAATTTCAGGGCACTTAACCGTGCCTCACAGGGGCTGGAAAGGTGGCTTCTTTCCCAGAGATCTCAAATCACTTTTTATCCCTCATGCCCACCCCCTGGCCAGTTTGCTTCTGCTCCCACAAACTACTGACTGGCATGGGGCTTTGGTTTGACTTGTTGCTCACTCTGACTAACTCTACGTGGCTGTTCTAACTAAGCATCCACTGTTGTTCAGTGAAAGTCCACAGCAGGGTTTTTTTTTACCCAAAGGTCCATGGTTCCCTTGAAAATCCATGCTTAGAATTCAGGGATTCGTGAATCGGGTGGAGGGGAAAATTGCAACCTTATCTTCATTAACCTGTAATTGAAATTTGGCATTTCTTTCTCTTATAAACAGAAACCACTACAGCATTAGCAGCGCCTACAATTTTTGTCACCAATAGATATCACAGATATTTTTATATCATTTTATATATGAAATAATTTATATATGAAATTTTATCAAGAAATATAGTTTGTATTCACTGATGTTTGAAATGACAAGTTATTAGGCCCGTGGCTAGATCTTGTAGTTTAATATATTAATAAAGAAGCATACATATTAATGTATTACTCATTTTAAAAAATATTTAAAAAAACACCATTTTAATTCATTGGTTTTCTTTGTAATCTTATATGTCTTATTTTTTATTTTTTTTAAATGTTTATTTATTTTGAGAGAGAGAGAGAGAGAGAGAGAGACTGTGAACAAGGGATGGGCGGCGAGAGTAAGAATCCCAAGCAGGCTCTGCATTGTCGGCACAGAGTCTGATGTGGGGCTCGAACTCACAAACTGGGAGATCATGACCTGAGCTGACATCAAGAGCTGGATGCTTAACCGACTGAGCCATCCAGACACCCCTCTTGTATGTTTTTTTGTACATATTTGGAAGAGTCCTCAGCCTTCACCAGACTTCATAGGAGTCCATGGCACACACAAAAAAGCAAAGAATGCCTGCTCTATGGCTTTTGGGTCACATATTGGATGGAGAGAATCTGATTGGTCTAAGGATTGAGTTCTCTTGGGTCAGATGTCCACCCTTGGTCTAATTAGCTGGGTTCAGGAGATCTGGGTCACATAGTACAGATTTGACCACCTCATCTTGCCCTTTTATGGGGGTATGTGGGTGAATAGAATACACCTCCAGAGAAGGGAGCTTAAGTGACCTGGCCACCTTAACTTACTTTGTAGTCATTTGTATTTGATATAGAGAACAGTTTTCTTCCTACTTGTATTGTATCATCTATCTAGGAAAATGGCTCCATTGGTGCAGTATGCGACTCTTAATCTCTAGATTGTGAGTTCGAGCCTCCCATTAGGTGTAGAGATTACTTAAAAATACAATCTTTAAAAAAAAAAAAGAAAAGAAAGTATGTAGTGTTGGTTGTCAAAGGAACCAGTAGAATGTGGATAGATCAATATGAATCCAGAAAGAGATCTACTGATCGTCTAAGTAGTAGCATCATGTTAGTATGGCAAGAAAACACAGTTTGTAATTGGAATTAATAGTAAAGTTTTAATACTGAGTGAAAAAAAAAATCTCTTCTTCCCCCAGCCAGGATCATGGATCCTGGAAGAGCCATTCTTTCCACATGCATTTTCTCCAAATTATAGCTTCCATGTTTAATCTGTCATAGATGTGCTCAGTGTATTCATCTAGGATATGCAGTCTTTATGCCAGGAAAACAACATGATACTTACTATCTGCTCAAAGAGGAGCAAGGGAGGCTAATGCTGAGGACATGCATCCTTCTAACCTGGGGCTGAGTTAGGAATTTGAGTGCAGAGATTTCCAGAGAATCTCATTTTCCTGTGACAATATCACACAGATGTAGCTGCAAAATCTCATTCCCTACATGACACTGTTTTTCCTTGCTAGCCTTCCTTCAGTCATTCCACTAATTCTGATCAATCTGGCAACAGTGATTTGGGCTGGGGGCTATTAGTTCGCTGGTTCCTGTAGATTTCCCCCCTATGTTCAATTCAGTGTGCTGTTCTGAATTAACGGACATATATCTACCCCAGCTCCACCCTCCAGGTCTACCCCATGGCATTGCTTCCGTTTGTCTCCAGCGTAGGTTAAGAGCAGAGAGTTTGGGGGCAGAGTTTGGAAATCCCTGACAAGGGTGAAAAATCCTGCCTGCTTCCTGCTGTTCTCTCAAGGCAGACTGGGCACAGACCTGTATCATAGAACTGAACATACTTTGCTGAACCCATAATCATTCATTTATTTCTTTGGACCTAGCATAATCTGGCTCACAGAAGGTGCCAAGTAAGTGACTAAATTTATTTGTTTCTGTAGCTTGAGATTTTTTTCCTTGATCCTGCTTTCGGGAATTATCTCCTGCTATTAAGCAAGATTTATTCTGTGTATGTGTGCGTGTGCGTGCACATGCGTGTATACCCTTGTTTATTTAATAAAGAATTTAAAGAAGCTTTTTCAATAACCCTTTGAATTTTATTATCTCCCAGTCCCCAGACCTGGAAAACAGTGTTCCCTTTACCTATTCCCAGAAAACTTGCAGCAGAATATATTTACTAGAGTCTAATTCAGCATCCCTGGACCTCAGACTGGCTTTAGCAGGAAGCAGACTTTGGGATAAAGTCAGGGTCAGTGATAGAGAAGCTCAGACTGTGGGAAGCTGCCATCAGAAAATCTCAGGGCATTGAATTTGAAAGGTGCTAAGGGCTCAGAACCTCTAGGTCTAGTTATTCCTTCTCCGCAGGACTTAGGGAGACCCTTGCCTCTCTTCCCCCCACCTCCCATCCCATCTCCTATCCCAATTAATACATCCTTTGCTGATACCAACAGTTTTTGCTCCTAGCAAACTGATATGAATAGCTTTAAAATTTTTTTTAATGTTTATTTATTTTTGAGAGAGACAGAGACAGAATGCAAGTGGGTTAGGGACAGAGAGAGAGGGAGACACAGAATCCAAAGCAGGACCCAGGCTCCAGGCTCTGAGCTGTCAGCACAGAGCCCGACGCAGGGCTTGGACCCACGAGCCGTGAGATCATGACCTGAGCCGAAGTTGGACACTCAACCGGCTGAGCCACCCAGGTGCCCCTGAATAGCTTTTTTAAATAAGAACTTGCAGAAATGGCTCTGAGGTTGTGCCGTGTGCCCTAACTTAAACTCTACTGGGTTATGGGAATCTAGGACTGCAAAAGGAAGAACTAAGAAGTCCCCAGAGTTCCAGCCTCTTGTTTTTTGGACTGAGTGAGAGATTGGCAGTCAAGGGCCCATATCTAACTGAGCTAGTCAAAAGAAGATCCTCAGCCAGGATTGGGAAAAACTTCCATCCCAAAGCTCAGTGAATATAGGTTGTAGGCTCCATGAGCGAAGTAGTCATGTCTGTACCCCCAAACTGAACGCCCAGCACATACTTCAGAGCCTGGCACATAGTAGACACTTGGTAAATATTTGCAGAATGAACCTGAATTCTAGGAACTCACAGCCTGGTTGGGGAGGCAGGAAATGAGTAAACAAACGAACAGTTGAAAATTATTGTAATTGTTTGGAGGGAAAAGAACAGAGTTCTATAAGGACAAATACTTTAGATGATATGGTCCAGGGGCCTGAAGAAGTGACATTTAAACAGACATCTAAAAGATGAGAAGGGACCAGCTTGGAAGCCAGCAGGGGATAGATATATAAGAGATGCTGTTAAACCCCTAGCCAGTTAGAAGTAATGCTGAGGAGGAAGTCTGCATGCCTATTTATCTAGATTCTTGTAGGCTATTTATAGAAAAAAAAAAAGGAGGGTCTACTGTTGATTCATGGTTAGTGTGTTCGCCGCTGCCCCCACCCCACGCCGTTCCTTACATATCCAGCTTTGTTTTATAATACCTTAGACCTGGTGTTATTGACTGGGAATCAAAGGCTCTAGTGTGTGGCTGGCCACGAAGAACAATTATTTGTTTATGGGTCTGACTCCTCAACCAAAATATGAGCTTCTTGAAGGCAGTGAACTCCATCTTATCCTTAGGACATGGCACACTGTGTGGCATATTCAACAATTTCGTTGAATGATTGAATTGCTAATAACAGTTAATATAATATTTATTGAGCGCTTTCTGTGTGCCAGGCAGCGTAGCAAGCATTTCACATGCATTATCTCATCTAATCCTCATGATAACTCTGTAACGCAGGTAGTATTATTATTCCTGGGGTTACAGTTGGAGAAACAAAGGGCTACTAGCAAGATAAAGTGATGGATTGGGGATCCAAGTGTAAGCGTTTCAACTCCAAAGCCCACCCTGTTCAGCTGATTGAAGTGCTTCTTCTGGTTGCCTTCAAGGCACACAAATTGCTTGGAACTCTCAAAGGAATGTGATTAATACGTCTCACACATTATCTCATTTAACAATCCTCTCGGCAACCCTCATTGATAGGAATTATTTTTCTCATTTTATGGAGAGAAAATTGAGGCTCAAAGGGATTAAGTCACTTAGCTAAGATCATAAAATGGATATGTAAATGGGGAGGGGCGTATTTTCAGAGTCGGGCGCGTGTGACTCTGGATCCTGTGTTCTGTCCCTGTTCTGTGCTAACTCCGGTCACTCAGTCACTAGGCAGGAGTCTGCTCCACTGACTGTATTAAAGCCCTTTAAAAGTTGTCCAAGCCTGTTGAGAGCCTAAGCGTCTATTCCTATTTTAGTATAGGTGCTGCCAAAGCGAGCACAAAGCGTCTGTTCCTAAAAGAGGAAACAGAATGGAGAATGGCAAGAGGAGGGGGGAGAGCAGAGACTTTATCTTTTTTAAAAATCCTTTTAAAAATTGAGTTACAATTTGTATACTTTAACATTTACCAGAAGTGTGCGATTCAGTGGTTTTTAGCATGCTCACAGGGTCGTACAGCCATAGCTGCTATTGTGATTCCAGAACCTTTTTATCACCCTAAAAAAAGAAACTCTGTGCTGATCCGCAGTCACTCTTTATTTCCCCCCCCCCACCCTCAGCTCCTGGAAATTGCTAAACTACTTTGTCTCTAGGTGGATTCGCCTATTCTGAATATTTTACACAAATGGAATTATACAATATGGGGCATTTTGCATCTGGCTTCTTTCACTTGACTTGATGTTTTCAAGATCCATCTTCTGAAGCAAGTATCAGTACTTTGTTCCTTTTTATGGCAGAATAATTTGCCATTATATGGGTATGGCACATTTTGTTTATCCATTCATCAGTTGGTCGACACTCATGTTGTTTCCACCTTGGGATTATTATGAATAATGCTGCTATGAACATTCATGTAAAAGTTTTTGCATGAACATAGTTTTCAGTTCTCCTTGGTATAGACCTAGGAGCACAATTGCTGGGGCATATAGTGACTCTCCATTTAACTCTTTGAGCAACTGCCAGATTGCTTTCCATGGTGGTTTATCTTTTATTAATAAATGTTTTAAATTGAAGTGTAAGATATATACAGAAAAGTGTCCATATGATAAGCAGATAGCTTGAAGAATCGTTACAAAGTGAGCATGGCCATATAATCAGCACCCAAATCAGGAACCAGAAACTTTCAGTTCTGCTCAGTACATGCCATCTCTAAAGGGTTGCCGCTGTCCCGACTTCTAATACGATAGGTTATTTTTGCCTGTTTTGAACTTCATATACATGGAACTATATACATGATATATACTCTTTTATACCTGACTTCTTTCACTCAATAAAATGTTTATGAAGTTTACCCGTGTTGTGGAGAGCAGCGCTTTGTTAATTTTCATTTCTGGATAATATTTCATTGTAAGATCATTCCACAATTTATCCATTTGCACTGGATACATACATAGAATTGGAATGGTCTCTTCATAGTTACACATATGTTTAGATTTAGTAGATGTTGCCAGTCTTCCAAAGTGACTCTCAGTTTGTACTCACACAAGCAGCGTCTGAGAGTTCTGGTTGTACCAAATCCTTGTCAACACATATCATCTGCCCTTTCCCTATTAGCCATTACAGTAAGTATGTAGCGGCATCCTATTGTGGTTTTAACTTCCCTAATAACTAATGGGGTTTTGTACATTTTCATGCAATTATTGGTCATTTAGATTTGACCAAGCCTTTTGTCAATTTTCTCTTGAGTGATTTGTCTTTTTCATATTGATTTTTAAGAGTTTTCCATAGATTCTTCATATATTCTAGAAATGAGTCCGTTATTGCTTGTATGTATTGCAGGTATTTTCTCCCATTCTGTAGCTTGCTGTTTTGCTCTTGGTGGTATCTGTTGGTGAACAGAAGTTCCTAATTTTAGTGTAGTCTAGTTTATCAATCTTTTCCTTTGTGATTTGTGTCCTAGTAAATCTTTACCTACCTAAGGTCATGAAGATCAGGCCCCTCTCATGAGTGTGTGTGTGTGTGTGTGTGTGTGTGTGTGTGTGTACTTATGTGTATATGGGGAGGCGGTGCATCACCCTCTAGAGTAAGATTCTGCAGGGTAGACAGGATACTGTGTTACCCTACAGGGAGCAGGCAGAAGGCGCGGTGGTGGTGGGGGCAGGGAGCCCATGAGGTGACAGCCGCCATGGGCTGTGTTCCCAGCTGTCAGGCGTGTAATCTGGAGTGAAAGAGAATCCCTTTAGTGGTAGAGGTCCTACAGAGAATACTAGCGGGTCCTCTAAATCACCTCTGTGTCCCGTAGACCCAGCTGACTGTCCTCTCTTCTCCACTGGAACAAGAAAGAAAATGAAATCTGCACTTCTGAACAGTTGCTCGTGGCACAGGGCAGGGATCCAGAGCTTTCAAAGCCAGGTGCCTGCCTTATAGCTGTGATTTTTGTTGTTATTAAATATGACGCTTTTTCTTTCTGATTTTTACCACATTGTTTCATCTCCGTTTGGGGAAAGGATGGTGAGGCGGCTGAACTTGAGAGAGGTGCTTGATGGTCATTCAGACTGGTTGTCTCCCCAGCACAGGCTGGCCGGAGTCCCCTCCCTAAGCCAGAGCTGACAGGAGCTGCTTGTTCTTGGAGAAGGAGTGGGAGCTGCTGCTGAAGTTTCTGAGGGGCTCCGAGGATTCCTCCCCCCCAGGAAACCACTTTGGTCCCCCAGCCCCTTTGCCGCTTGTGAGGCGCTCCCCAGACTAGAAAGCCGCGGTTTGTGCTGGGGCTGGGTGGGGCTTTGGGACAGTTTAGGCTTGGCCCTGCAAAGGGGAGGGGTGGCTCTGGAGCGAGCAAAGGGTCACAGCTTAGGCTGTACCATTTGCTTGTCACCTTGAGAAGTTCCACCTTGTCTAGCAAAACCTCCTTTCAGAGGCAGCCACCACAAAGGGCTCTTATGAGAGCGGCGGCCCCCGCCCCCCCCTTCACTTCCACTCCCTTTACCATTATTTTTCTTTTGGGGCAGAGCTGAGGGGCCTTCCTGCTATGACTTTGAGGGGCTGTACTTATTTTAAAAGGAGATTTAGAGTCTAGAGCCTCCCTGTACCAGAGACTCCTGTTTCTGATTTTCTAGTACCATCGGAGGACATGCCAGGGCTTGAGTAAGGCTTTCCTTCTCTGGAGGGCCTTCTGTCTTTTCCTTCTGTCAGCCTCTTGGGCTATTTGGGGAGTTAAGAAGTAGGTGAGGGCTAGCTTCTAGTACTGGACCTCAGAATGGGGACCAGCTTCCTTGTGGGGAATGGGTTGCGAGGGCAGAAGGGAGACATGCGTGTCTCGTGGGGTGTCTCTAAGAGGTATTAGAGCATAGTGGTTCAGGGGTACGTTCTGGAGTCCGGCTTCCCAGGTCTTCTACTTCCCCACCCTACCACTTTCTAGCTGTGGCCTTGGTTAGGTTACTTAACCTCTCTGGGCCCTTGTTTTCTCATATATAAAATGACAATGATTTTAGTGCCTTGCTGATAGGGTAACTGTGGAGATTAATTGAGATAATGCATTAAAATGCTTAGCCTAGTACCTAGTACATTAAAAGTGTCTCCAAATGTTAATCTTACTAATATTATTTAAGCCATCTACTTGGACATCTCTTTTATAGTCTCTCTTCCCATCTCCCGTCTCTTCTAGCTGTGCAGTTCAGGGAGCTCACTAGGCCTCAAGTGGAACCAGAAAAATCTGAATAATACAAGTAGGACTGGACTTTATCTCGAACTGTTTTGAACTATGCGCGTATCTTATCTCCATTGCATTTCCAGCACCGTGAGAGAGAGAGAGAGGCAGCAAAATTATCCCATTAGAAGGGCAGGCCACAAAGCGATTTACTGATTTGACTAGACGGCATACCTGCGTGCCTGAATGTAAGAACGCATGCACGCAGCCATTCTCCCACCTCGCGTTAACGTGGGGAGGGGCAAGATGGACTGCAGTTGATTTGCGGGGTCCCCAGTGCAAGATTTTTTTTCCCCCAAACACAAGATTAAGTCCAGACCTGTCTGTGCTCTCTCCTTAGCAGAGCCCAGCGCTGAGTGGGCGGGTGCTCAGGAGCTAGAGGCTGCCGGGAGAGCACGGTGAGGTCAGCAGCGGCGGGCAGAGTGGTCAGGGTAGGCCCGGTGGGGCCCAGACCCAAACAAAGCTAACCCAGACCAAACACAGGAGCGGCCTCAGCCGTCTGGACTTCACATGCCGTCTTCAAGGGCAGCGTGCCTTGTGTGCTCAGGGTACTGTGTTCTCTCCCAAATCAGCAAGATTTGCAATCAGCGAACTGAGAGAACTCACAGGGGTGCTCTGTGAGGGACAAGACAGAGGCTGGATCTTGCTTGAAGCTCCAAAACTGCTCATCCAAGTGAGCTGCTGTGGAGTAACTGAAGTGCGGAGGAGGGAGAGCCAGCGGTTGTATTTGCAAAACCTGGATATTAATGCCATCTCTCTCTTTTTTCTGTCCCATTAATGTTTTTTTTTTTTTTCTCTCAGACTCTGAAGAAACAGAGATCAATCCCATCAAAATACATTTGTCTGTCAACTGTGGATGATGTATCTGCAGGTCATGTTTTATGTTTTTCTACTTTCCAAATAGCCTTTGTTGATTGAGCATGTGTTGGTTTAAAATGGAAATGGCGTGGCAGAGCCTTTTGCACCAGGCACATTAGGGAGCAGGAAGGGGTGGTGGGAAAGGGTTCCTGGCGGAAGCATCGTTGGACAAATTGGGCTGGTTGGAATGCTTTTGCTGAAGTTTTTTGGGGAGCAAGCTGCTTGTGCTCTGTGTGCCTCTGGAGAGGGTAGCTTTACTCTCCAGGGTCGCACCTGCCCCACCAGAAAAAAAAGAGGGTGAGGAGGATGAAAAGCAAGATCTTGACCTCTCGGGTAGGTCCTGAACTTGGGAGATCAAAGAAGATCTTTGAGAAGCAACAGAGCAGTTTGGGGTAGATTGGGAGACATAATATATACCGAGCTGGCAACCTTTACATTATTGCGTGTGACCCTTCTAGCAGTCTCATATGAACAGGTGTCACTAGGTATCCTTGCTTTTCTGGTGAGGGAACAGAGCCAAAAGAGGTTAGGAACATAGATGCTGACTGGCAAAGTGAGGGTTTAAAGCCAGGACTTGTTGGTACAGAAGCCATCTGGCCTTGGTCCTGACCAGAGTCTGAGGAGTGGGCTAGTGTGGCAATGGTGGGCAGTGAACTCCCTGAGGGTTACCAACCAGGGTTTCCATGACAGTGTGTCCCTGCTCTGGGCTTTGACTTCTCACTGAACTGTTGGAAGAGCAGTGGGGAAGGGTTAATAATTGAGTCAGACCTGGTTTCTCTGTCTGCACTAGAGCATCAAGACATTTCTTGAGCCTCCTTGGCACTGGACTTTTCCAGGCAAGAGAAGTCTCGGTGTGCCTTGCAAAGGGAAGGGACAGACATTTCTTGGGTTCTTACTCTACTCTCTCATTTAATCCTTCCATGAACCATGACCATAGTTGTTGTTAGTTACCCCCCCATCCCACCCATCTACCCATCCCTCCATCTCTCTTTCTCTCTCTCTCTCAAGATCAGACATTGATTAAGTATAATAACTTGCCCTAAGTGTTCCTGCTAGCAAATAGACCTAAGGTACAAATCCAAGTCTTTGGACTCTCAAGCCAGACCTTAAAGCTTGCTTCTACTTCTCTTTTTTCTTCTAAGAATTTATTTTTCTAATCCCTGGATAATCTTCCTGCTTCCTCTTTGAGTGAGAAGCCGCTTTGGGCTTTCTCTTTTTATACCGTGATACTTCCCCTGGGCATTGGATTCACCTTTCCTTCTAGTCTCACCCTTTTGCTACCACAGCTGGCTCTGTGTTGCAGACTTAGAGGTCATTTCAGGTTTCCTTTGGTCTGGGGATTTATTTTCGGTTTCTGGATCATCCCTCTGTGACATCCACCTTCTGTTCTGGAATGGGGTGATCCTTGACTCCTTACGAATGCTACACCCACTCCATCGGCAGATCCTGTTGGCCATACCCTCAGACATACCCAGAATCTGGTCACTTCGTTGCCACCTCCTCTCTACCACCCAGGCCCAGGCTCTCCTGGTCATCCTAGCAGCCTTCTACAAGATCTGCCTACTTCTTCTCTGGTCCTTCAACACTCAGAGTGATGCTTTCAAAATGTAAATCAGATCATTTCACTCCTTTGTAAACTCTAATGGCTTCCCATCCTCCAGAACAAAAGCTAATAAACTACATTAACTGCCGATTTCAAAAAAATACACAAACACACAGGCACATAGCTGCCATGCTCGTCCTCTGGTACAGGGTGACTGTCTAATTTATCGTGCAAACTAGGACTGAATCAGGGAGAAAGGGACCTCTATTAATGAACGGCAACAGGCATAAGCGGGGACTGGACCCAGGCAAACTGGGAATCTAGTCCCTTGACCCAGAGAGCCATGTGGATCATTCTCTCACTTCTGTTTGGGTTGTTAAAAAATATTAACTCTCTCAGTGAGGCCTTCTTTGGCCTCTGATAAAAATTGCAGCACAATCCTGCCCCAATCCCATAACGCCTGTGCTGATTTATTTTTCTCTGTGGTCACCATCTGATAGAGTGTATGTTTTAATTAGCTATATGTTTGTTGTTGATCCCCCTCTCTAGCATGTAGACTTCAGGAGAGCAGGAGATTTTTTTCTTATCTCTTGTGTTCGATCTGTTATATCCCCAGCATCTCAATCATCCCGAATACCGTAGATGGTCAGTAAATATTTGTTGGGTGAATGGATTGAAGGTGGAGAGGAGCACTGGGGAGTTCTGTTTGTTAGAGTCTTTCTAATTAGTCATCTTCCTAAACCGTTTTTCTCCTTCTTCGCTATTTTGGTAACCCTTGGGTAATGTGGGACCCTAGAAGAATTTTCCAATGTGCCCTTAACCCTAAACGGAGCTAATGATGCAAATCACCATGATTTCCTAAACTGGGACTTGCTTTCTCCAGGCGAGGAAGTTTGTGAACATCCCAGCAGAGTTTACCAGGTTGCGTGAGGGAGGAGAGGGACTCCTACCCTTAGGGAATCATGCTTTGGGGGCTCTGCCCTGGTGTGTGACAGTACAGTCTGTGGGGGCCTGGGGGCTGGGCGCTGCACAGGCTTCTGGGCCTGGTGCTGGCACCAAAGACCTGCTCAGGGCTGACACTTGGTCTGTTCCCTTTTCTCCTTTGTCCCCTACACCCAGTCTCCTCGGCTGTGGGCCCCTATTGAGTAGGGTGAGCTACTGTCAGTCAGGGTCCAGCCTTTCTTTACCCAGGACTCTAAAAGTTTCTTTTCTGAAACAGCTTCAGAGGAAAGGAGGGATGGAGTTGGGGCGGGGTGAGGGTGGGTAGGGAGGTGGAGAGTGAGGTTGGGAATCTGACCTTTTATTTCTTTTTTTTTTTTAATGTTTTATTTATTTTTGAGAGAGACAGAGAGAGAGAGAAAGAGAGAGAGAGAGAGAGAGAGAGAGAGAGAAAGCTGGGGAGGGGTACAAAGAGAGGGAGACACAGAATCCAAAGCAGGCTCCAGGCTCTGAGCTGTTAGCACAGAGCCTGATTTGGGGCTTGAACTCACTAACCTTGAGATCACGACCTGAGCTGAAGTTGGACGCCCAACCGACTGAGCCACCCAGGCACCCCACCCCTGTCTAACGTCTTATTTCTAATGGAAAGAGACAATTGGGATCTCTCCAGCAGATCCTGCTGGGGTCAGAGAGTAAGAGGGAGCCTTGGAATTTCTGGACCCCTGGGAGTGAGTTTGAGGACTCATAGTGATGGGAGCTACAGACACAGCTCCACGACAGAGGGGAGTTTGGGCACTGGGAACTGAAATGAGCTGCAGTAGGGAAAAGAAGGGGAAATAAAATGCCCTAGAGGATCTGTAGCTTTGGTTTTCCTAAAGCTTCTGATATGGCCAGATGGCAGGGGCCAAAGTCCCAGCAAACTGGAGATGGGAGAGAAGTGTCGCTGTGGGACTCCTGAAGAGTCACAGTGTAATGGTTAGTGAAGAGGTGCTAAATGTTGCCAAAAGCCTGCAGAGGCAAACTTGGAGAATGCTTCTGACCCCTCACGCTTGATTCAGTATTCGTTTGGAGCCAAGCAAGCCTTGGCAAGCACGGGTGTAGTAGAGAAAGCCACTTTGTGAAACAAAAGGAACCTCCCACGGGCATACCCTTAATTCAAAAAACGAAGCCCTTAGCAATCTGGTGGGTATGAACTTCGCCTTCGGGTCCTGTTTCCCATGAGATACATCAACATGTGTGTCTTGTCTTTTCACACCTTTGTGCCTCACACAGCTCCCCACCTTCACAGTCTAACCTTGCACGGCTAGCCAGGTGTCACCCTCCCCACCCCAGGCTTTTTGGGAGACTCTCAAATTCCTCCTCTTTCTTCTTCTCTGGGTTCTTAATACTCTTTGTTTATAACTCTGTGATAACACAACACTTGGAAAAAACCCTACACTGCCCGTTCCTTGCACCTGAATATACTCTTTGAGGCAGGGACTCTTATTTTAAATCTTAGACTAGCTCAGTCCTGTTCTGAGGAGGGTAGGGTATACGTCTTTCCCCCTCGCCCCAGTCCTGCAGTGCCTGGCACGTGGGAGAATCTTAATAGCTTTTTGCTGCGTAGCACTGATTCTGGGTTAATCGGATGAACACATTATACAGTAGACTGACCTGTCTCTTCTTCCCCTCCCCACTCTGGGCAGTGACCTGCTTTGTGGCTGGTACACCTTGCTCCTGGCTCCTTTGTACTTATGGCAGGGGGCACTGCTATTTGCTTTTCTTAGTCCTGACCCCAATGTTCTCCCTTTGATCTCTGCCGCCTGCCCTAGCTCGCCCCTGCCATTGTCCTGCATGGAGCTAATGTTCCTCCTTCCCAAGCCGGGCCTCTCCACCTCCTTCTCCTTGCATATTGTGAGGATGATGCCTGCGGAGTCAGTGATGATGGGAATGGCTGGAATGGAATTGAGGGATGGCCTCAGCCCCCTGAGGGTTCCAGGTGGGGCCAGCTTTTCAGGTAGAACGTCCATTTTCTCTGCTCATTCCTTCCTTGTTCCCTGAGAGAGTGTGTTCCTGAGCTGGATGGGAGTTTAGGCAAGTGAACTGTGATGTGAGGCAAGAGAGCGTTGTGATCCTGGGAAAGGCTGTGTTGCCCTTTTGACTAAAATTCTGCTGTTTCCGGAAGTAAGCAGGGTAGTCATTGTATGCACGGGCACTAAAGCCCACCTCTCTGGGTTCTAATCCTGCTCCACTGCTTGCCAGTAGGCACCACCTTGGGAAAACGGGGTCTTACCAGTGCCTGCCATGTTCATTCCTTCACAAATAGTTACTTTGTTTTTAATGTTTATTGATTTATTTTGAAAGAGAGAGAATGCCAGCATGGGGATAGGCAGAGAGAGAAGGGGAGAGAGAGAGAATCCGAAGTGGCCTCCATGCTGTCAGTGTAGAGCCCGACACGGGGCTTGATCCCACAACCGTGAGATCATGCCCTGAGCTGAAATCAAGAGCCAGAAGCTTAACTGACTGCACGGCTCAGGCGCCCCAACTCACAAGTCGTTATTGTTGTTCTAGGTACCAGGGAAACAGCAGTGAACAAGGCAAATGGGTTAATACGTTGACAGTATCTAGCACATAGTAAATATGCAGCAAATGTACCCATATTCTCTTTGTAGTACTTTTCAGGGAATACTCAGGTGGGGTGACTTTTGACAACAGCTGCGAGACCAGATGTCCCTGAGACAGGGAAGGATGGAAGAGGTTTAAGATACAGATTCTGTATTTGAACTTAGGTTCAGGACAGCACTGGCTTTAGTGGCCTTTCATTTTGACACTAAATGCAGGAGCTGGCTAAAAATCACCCTAGAAAATTTATGAGTCTGCTTAGTTCCATAGAAAGGGCAGGAGGGGGTGACATGGGACTGCCTAGATTCTGCCTAGCCCATTTGTACAGGCAGCACCATGCCTAACAAGCTGTGTGTGGAGGACCCTTAAGAGAGGCCATCTTTCTTTTCTTTTTTTAAAGATTTATTTTGAGAGAGAGAGAGAGAGAGAGCACATGCACACATGTGAGCGGGTGAGGGACAGAGAGAGAGGGAAAGAGAGAATTCCAAGCGTGGGACCCTGACACTGGGCTCGATCTCATGAACCTTGAGATCATGACCTGAGCCAAAATCAAGAGTCAGACGCTTAACTGACTGAGCCACCCAGGTGCCCTGAGAGCCCCCATTTCTTGAGCAGTCTGGAAACATGAGACATAAGGAAGGAGAACAGCTGTTGACCTCTCCACTGTCAGGGCTCTCTGGCTGTAGAGTAGAGGACGTTCTGCTGGAGGAGGTGGCTTGGGGAAGCTGACACTAAGAAGGAGAGTGAGGCCAGGTAGAGGTGTGTGGCCTGATAGTTTGCCTTCCCTGTTTCAGTTTGTTCCTCAGGGCTGTTTTACTCCTGGGGTGATTATTGGCTAGAAGCAAAGTTTCAACTTAAGGCTCCTGATTCATTATCTGTGGTTTCCAGGGGAAGTCCAAGCCTGATGTGGTCCTTAGGGAAATGGGATTGGAGTATAAATGTGTGTTACATTTCCTGGGCATCAACAAGTTTTCCAGCCACCACCCTACTCAGGGAAAGATAATCCTGACTGTGGTTCAGCAACTACTTCACTGCTTCTCCCACTTTCTTTCTTCCAGCCTTCTCCCATGGTGGGTTTCAGAAACGAATGCCCTTATAGCACAGAGCAAGTGCCCTTGACACAAGATGTGGGTCGATCCAGGATGCTTGGATTGGTGCCCATGTGAGCTGCTGGCACAGCTTCCCTCAGAGACCTGCTAGCTTGGCTGGGACCATGACTGTTTGCATGCACAGGGACAGGGGAAGTTACTCTGGGTCCTTTCCAAGATTCCGGAGTGCAGCCAGGCTTAGGACCACGGGATACCATGCTCCTTCATCTCGTTTTTATTGCCTTTCTTCCGTCTTCAGCCATTACTTCAACTCAGTTAAGCCAAGTGTACGAAACTTGAACTAGGCAAAGCATTTTCCTGTAGATGTAAATCCATGGTTCATTCACAAGGAAGGAAACAGAGTGTGATGATAGTGGTATTTCTCAACTTTTTTCTCATTATCACCTTGCTAAGGAACCTTTTTTAAATGTTTGTTTATTTATTTTTAAGGTGAGGACAGGGCTGGAGGGGCAGGGAGAGTGGGAGAGAAAGAATCCCAAGCAGGCTCCTCGAGTTCAGCACAGAGCCCCATGGGGGGCTCGATCCCAAGAACCGTTAGATCATGACCTGAGCTGAATTCAAGAGTTAGACACTCAACTGACTGAGCCACCCAGGCACCCCATAAGGAGCCTTTTAAGACACTTTTTTCTAATCACTTCCTCTCAAGAAATTTTAATCCACAGACATGCCAAAATTCTGTTTATATATGGTATGTGTTATCTTTCATACTTTAAAATTTTTTTAATGTTTATTTATTTATTTTGAGAGAAAGAGTGTGCACACACATGAGCAGGGGAGGGGCAGAAAGAGAGAGAGAGAGAGAGAGAGAGAGAGAGAGAGAGAGAATCACAAACAGGCTCCATGCTGTCAACATAGAGCCCAACGTGAAGCTAGATCCCAACGAACAGTGAAATCACTACCTGAGCTGAAATTGAGAGTTGGACACATAATGAACTGAGCCACCTAGATGCCCTGATCTTTCATACTTGAAAAGAGTAAGATGTTTTTATGCCTCAAGAATCAATTTTCAGGGCACCTGGGTGGCTCAGTCGGTTAAGCATCTGACTTCCACTCAGGTCATGATCTCACATTTCGTGAGTTCAAGGCCCGCGTCGGGCTCTGTGCTGACAGCTCAGAGCCTGGAACCTGCTTTGGATTCTGTGTCTCCCTCTTTCTCTGCCTCTCTTTCTTTCTCTCTCTCTCTCAAAAATAAACATTAAAAAAAATTTTTTTAAAGAATCAATTTTTCTCCCCTCCTGGGGGAACCCCATTTGTCGGTTCAGGGATTACAGTAAAGCACCATGGGATTGCAGTAAGGAATGTAAAATGGCAGGGAAGCCTCCAAAGCTTTGCAAAATTTAGTTCTCCCATCTCCTCTAACTGAACTTCACAGCTCCATAATTTATAGTCTTATCTCTCAGTCTGTCATTCCCATTCTGCTCTTTCTCCCCTTCCCTGGATTTCATCTTTTTTTTCTCTCTCTAGTGTGGAATTGTAGGAGTGAATTTAAGTAAAACAGTCATCTGTACAGCTCAGGGACAATGTAGGGAAGATGATTTCCTAAAACAGTCCTTTAGGAGGTCATCCCTTTGGGAGAAAGACCCCAGAGACCCATGGGTACCCCAGGGGTATTCATGGGAAAACATAATAGACTTTAAGTATTGGGGGAATTAAAGATATACATTTGGAGTTGCCTTTCAGAGGAGAGGAGCTCACAAGAGGTCTTATATTGTTCCCAACAATATATGGATATGGATGTCCTATACTGGATCTAACTTCCCTACATAAATTCTTTTGGGTTTGGTGCCATTTCTGCCAGTGGAAATATCAAACTCCTTTTCTCTGGCAATAGAGTACAACCAATGACAACATCTTCTCTCCCCTCTAGAAACTACCAGAGGCATGCCATGTAGGTGACGGAAGACCCTTTGTCATGCATTTACAGAATCTGTATGTGGCAGTCACCAGACAAGAGATCCAAGTGAGACAGGAGCATCAAGGCAATGGTGAGTAGCTCCGTAGCTGTGGAGGTTCTTGGTCTCCCTGGGGTTAGAGTTAAGGTATAGGTCTGTGCTGTCCAATATGGTAGTCATGATTTAAATTTAAATTAAAAATGAATAAATGAAATAAAATGAAAAATACATGTCCTCCTTTGCTGTAGCCACATTTCAAATGCTCAATAGCTACGTGTGGCCACATGTGGCCAGCGGCTACCAAGGCGGACAGTGAAGATGCAGACATTTCCATCACTGCAGAAACTTCTATTGGAACTGGTCTAGGTATTTGGAGAATTAGTGAGAGGACCAGGAGAAAGATTAATCTCTCTACCTGAGACATGGTAGGAAATGTCTATTGAAGAGTAGTTGGCTGTTTTGAGTCAAAGAAGCTCTTGTCCTACCTAGTTAAAGTGGGCCTGGGGAATCTTCAAAGTAGACACAGAGCTTTCCAAAAGTCAGCTGGAAGTTGGATTTGTGGCTACTTCTGTCTGTTTATATCTTAGTACTAAACCCTGGCCTTTATCAGAATGCTTGGTAAATGCTAATGCCTTCCTGGTAAGAAGAAGACATTTATCACTGTCTTCTCTTGATCTTTCTGATTTCAGGAGATCCTCAGCCCTCAAGCAGTACCTCCCCACAAGGAACTGAAAACCAACTTCTGAGCCAGCCAGAAGAGCCGGTCTCCTCAGCACCATCCCTCCCAGTGACTGAGAAAGACCCCACAGTGAGTCATGCACCTGTAGCCCCTGAGCCAGAGACCCCACGGCTATCACCTAGTTGATGCTGCCTTAACAAATACTGGAGGGTATTTGTGACCAGGCCTCTAGATTATGGATTTCTATATGGAGAATCATGGTCTTGTGCATCTTACTTTGGTATTTCCTCTCTGCAATTCCTGTACTGACTGAGGGACCTTGACTCCTTCTCTCCCTTACCCCGCTTCCAGTGATAGTCTATGAGGTTGTTCCCTGCAGGAGAAGGGATGTACACATTGCATAGGGTCTTGTGTCACATTCACGGCCCAGCACAGACTTCAGACCACCTGTGCCAGCCACTCATCCCACCCAGAGTCGGGGGAGCAACCTAACCTAAGTGGAACTGTTCGAAACCTCTATTAACTTGGATTCCTTTTCTTTCTAGGGTCCTTCAGGCCCTGTGAAGAGACCTCAGTTATCAAAAGTCAAGAGGAAGAAGCTAAGGGGGCTCTTCAGTTAACCTGTCACTGTCTCAACTGCTGAGGATGGACCTGGAGAATAGTGCCCTAATGTCAGCCTAAAAGGCACTCCCATGGCAGGAGTATCTCTGACACAGAGTTATATAGTCTGAGGCCCCACTGTAGGGGCAAGATAACTGAAGTCCATGTTGAAAGGCATGGGTACTGTTGACCAAGGGAATCTTGGCTCTAGCCTGTTGGCCATTGGCCTTCCCTATCCAAGTGGAAGCCAGCTTCTGAGAATCCCATACCTTCCTCTCTTTTGTTAGAGGTTCTCCAGACCCAGGGTCCTACCGTGGACTTTAGATACATAGGGCAAGCCAGCAAAAAAGCTCAACATGCTCAGGAAGCCTATCTACCTTTCTTAAGAGTCTCTAGCCAGTCCCAGGTGCTCCTCAGAGACCCACTTCTCTCTTAAGCATGGAATAAAAAGCAGTCACACCCCCCTGCTTTCGAGATTGCTTATTCTATGTAACATGACCAACCTATTTCACTTTACTGGGCCCCACCCATTGTTGTCTCTAGGTGAAGTTTAGGCCCTCAATCTGCTCCTTCAGATTCTTCTCATGCTTCTCTCATGTGGCCTACGCTAAGCCTCCATTTGGGAACTTTGATCTTGAGAACTCTTTCCGTGGTGGGCACAGACAGAACAGATTGCTGCTGTTCTCCTTTGCCCAACTTCATATGGGGTGTTGTTTTGTTTTTTGTCCTTGTTTTTTTTTTTTTTGTCTGTTTCCAAGGCATAGACAACAGACTAAACCACAATATGGGATTGAAATTATAAAGAGCTTCGAGCACAAGGGCCGAGGTAGTTTCCCACTGGAGTGGGAGAGAAAGGAATTTTATTCTCCCGTCCTTCATGCCACTTCAAATAACATGGTAACTAGAAGAACTCGAGAAGATAGGACAGCAGGGAACAGGAATGGTCACAGAGTTCTCTGGGACAACTGAATTGGCCTAGGGAATGAATAGTGCTTAGCAGGAAAAAAGGCAAAATTTGTATGAGATAGGAAGAATCTTAGTTAAAAAGTCCACTCTTTGGACAGATCTGGAAAGATTTAGCAGACCAGGATTGGCAAAGTCCCATGGCCTTTTCTGCTAGGTTTTCCTCTATGGGTAAGACCATCTGAAACATTATTTAGGAGAGACAGGAAGGAAAGTAGAACCCCGATGTTTACTGGGAGCTGTTAGGTAGAGGAAGGAATGGGGGCAGAACCCACGGGGGCCTTTTCGGGCTTATTTACTTATGATGGTCAAATGCCTCCTCATCCCCATGTCTTCTCTGTCTGGGATGGGTGTTTCTGTCCTTATGTCAAGTCATGGGGAAGAGGACAATCCAAGCAATGATAAAGTAATAATAATTATAATAAGAACAGCAATAATAATAGGCAGCTAAAAGTTACTGAGCAGTTAATATATACTAAGTACTCTAATAACTACCTGGCATTGAATCCTCATAGCATCGTATGATGAAGATACTGTTAATCCATTAAGAAATACAGTCTTGAAGTGATTAAGTGACTTATCAAAGGTCATTCAGCTAATAAGTAACAGCCAGCATTTGAACCCAGACTTTTGAGTTCTTCACTGCATCCGTATGTACATTACAGAAAACGTTTTCCAGGAAGGGTGTTAGGCCTTTTCTATCTTCCACTGTAACTGCCCTTCTCCTATGATCTTGCTTCCTTTCAATAGGATCTTGTAGTTCCCATCACCTCTTCACAGCCGGAGCCTTTCAGGACTTCAGGACCCCCATGCTTTTACTGACTAGCCCAGTCTGAGAGCTCCACCGGGGCTCATTCCCAGTCACCGTTGATAACTCTTCACCTCCAGATCACAGTGCCCCACTGTCGTGACTATCACTGATGCAAATTGGGGACTATGTAAAAACAATCTATCAGATGGCTCACTTTGTTCTTTAGGGATTTTTTTGGCATAATTTAGATAGCCATATTTCAGCATCTGTAAGGTATGAGACCACATGGAAAATGGGAAGATTTGCCCCAGCAAGCTGGGAGAATATAAGGGTTCTTCACCCTGGATAATCCCTCTGCCCTAAGACCATGGTCTCAAGAGCATGTACTTTTAATCAGAGGGGAATCAGGGGTTTGTGAACCCCCTAAAATTGTAAGAAAAATTCTAAGAGCATAACTTTTCCATGTTCTCAAAAGAATGCATGACTTTTTTAAAAGGTTAAGTAAGAGTATGCCTAATGATCTCCCTGCCACTGCCCCCCTCTACCCCAAAGGTGGCAGCCTCCATGAGGATATTGCCTGAACATATCCTTAGAGAAACATTGCTCCCAGAGGGTCTGCTTCTGGTATTCTTGCCCCGAAGTTCTTGCCCCCCAGAACGAGGGGTGGTGTTTGAGAATCCCTGGGCAATACCAGGGAAATCCCTGCCTGGACAAATTGGCCTAGCCAGGCTGTATTCCAGCCCTGCCCCCTGGCTTGGGCCCCTCCCCGAGGCCCCCAGCCCGGCCCAACCCCCACCCCACATGCACATAAAAGGGTCGAATTCTCGTGGCTGCTCCATAAATTTTATTCCGTAAATATTAGTTTTCCCTGTGTTTAATAAAGCAGTGGCCCACCTCACCGCCTACCCGCCCGCTCCCCGGGGCCGGGGCTGGGGCCAGGGCTGGCTGGTGGGAGAAGGGACTCTTTCAATTGCTTTGGAGTATTTTTAGAAAAAAAAATAATATAAGGTGGTTTACATGAGCAAGCCAGCAAACCAGGAGCGGGACTAGGGACCTCGAGGAAGTTCCTGCAGCAACTTGACCTAAAAATAGGGAAATAGCGCCACCTAGGCTGCAAGACCTACTTGGCCGGGCTGGCTGGCTCCCCTCCCCCCACAGTCAGCTGGGACAGGCAAGCTCTTTGCTAGAAGGGAAATCATCCCTCAGCACTCCAGCTGGGCAGCATCTCCTTTAGTTAGCCCTTACTGAGGGCTTTCCCAGCAGCCTCTAAGGCAAAGTCCCAGCCGCCTCCTAGAAAAATCCCATGGGGGTCATTCTCTGTTCTGCTATGGGTCAGCCAGTCTCCCAGATCAAGGAGTGCTTCCAAAAGCTAGCAAAGTGATTGAGAAGGAAGGAGGGAAGGAGCTTCTGGTCTCCATGTTCCTACTGAACCCCGAGGAACTTGCCCTGGAATTCCTAGGGTGTAAGGTAGCAAAGAGAGAGGCTTGTGTTCCTACACTCCGGCCCAGGAAAGAATCTGTCCCCGTCAGACCAGGGTCCTTCCACAGGTCTGATGCAGTGCACCTACAGGGAACACTTGGGGGAAGGAATGAGGGTCAACTCTCCTGAATACTCAGTGCTACTGCTTCTTAATCTTATCGGGTGGTACATTTCTTGCCTTCCTCTTTCTTGCCTCCTTTTCTTGCCTTCCTATTCATTGAAAACTCCCATTTTCCCAGGCCCTTACCTCCCCTCGCCCTGGTCTGCTGGGAGATGAGCAGGAGTCTTGTGTGTCATTCTCTGGGGTTTCCAGAGAATGGGTTTCCAGCTGTACCCAACTGAGATGGCAGGAGGAAGGAGAACAGAAAAGGCAACAACTTAGTCTTGTTCTTGATATTGTCACTAGGGGCATCTCCTTCTCTCTAATCATTCTGTCCTTCATTTTCTCCTACTTACAAAACTAGGAAGATTTGCTCCAAAGAGTATAGGGGAAACCTAAGATCCTCTTGATAACCCTTCCTCATGATGTGATAAAGTCATGTTATCAGTTCTGCCTACTCCCTCACTATTTGTGCTATTAATACTATCTGTGTTATATACACATTTCCTATGTGCTTTTTGTTTTCTCATCCTTTCATTAGATTATACTCTTTGAGAACAGGGTCAGTTTTTAACCCTAACTCAGAAAATATCACCGTGGTGGTATTATATTACCAAAGGGTGCAACTTGATGTTAACTGGGTTTTGATAGGATCAGGATGTTTCCTTGCCTTGCCTTGCGTTGCCTTGCGTTGCCTTGCGTTGCCTTGCGTTGCCTTGCCTTGCGTTGCGTTGCGTTGCGTTGCCTTGCGTTGCATTGCGTTGCCTTGCCTTGCCTTGCCTTGCCTTCCCTTGCCTTCCCTTCCCTTCCCTTCCTTTCCCTCCCCTCTTTTCTTTTTTCAAGTAAACTTCTACACCCAATGTGGAGCTCGAACTCACAACTCCAAGATGAAGAGTTGCATTCTCTATGGACTGAACCAGCCAGGAGCCCCAGGATGTATGCTTTTCTAAGCTCTGTCCTGAAGTATTTTCTCTATTCTAGTTTCCCTGATGCAGAAACTGTTCAAAAGGAGAGGTGACCTTACTATGGGAGGCCTCCAGACTCAGAGCCCACGACCCTGTGTTCCTAGTCCTTGTTACCAACATCAGCAAATGCGTGGGCTCACCGAATTGCAATGGGTTATGCTGGGCACTCAGTTACAGAGAGGAATGCCAGAAGGGAAGGGAGCCCCACTTTGAAGGGAGAGCTTTCCCTAACTGCCATGACCTTCTGGAAACTGCTACCAGTTATTCTTGCTGTGTGTTCCTTATTGCTCTATTTTTCCCCCCTGTTCTGTCGGACAGGGCCTCAGAAGATCCCATCCTGTGGGGAAACCTCCAGACAGGGAGAGTATGAGGTAGCTTGTGTGTGTGTGTGTGTGTGTGTGAGGAGACCTGGGAATCCTTCACTACTTGACCTAGAAGCCCATCTATCCTCCGTCTTTCATCCCAGACCCTTGGAGGAATACTTTTCCATCTCCTGAGACTTTGTTTTATGGTGGTCCCTTATGCTTCTCCTCAATTCTGGGGTCACGTTACTTTGCCCTGGCACAAGGGGAAGTCATCGGGTGGCACCAAAGCATTCCAGCAAAGGCTCGATCATTCTTCCAAGCTGTTAACTCCTACCTGCCCTCAGTTTCTCTATCCTGAAACCCAGCAGCTTCTGCTGTGCTTTCTACACTCCTGGACCTTTGAATGGCTGTTAGCCTCTCAGCACCTAACTCTCATGGGTTCCTGAGAGTCTGGGCCAGCTTAGGGGAACCCGGAAGAGGCACTGGAAGGACTCCAGGGTGTGGGGAGCACACAGCCATTGACTCACCTGGGAAGATTGTGCCAGGATTACTTGTCCTGCTGGGCCAAGGGCCAGGAGTTAAAGGAGCATACAGCACCACACTCTTCCTCCCCTTACTTGGGGGCCCAAAACAGAAGCAGGGTTAGAATTGGGGAGTAGGGCTTGGGGGCTTCTGTGAGTCCCTTCTGAAATCTGGGTGTTATATTTACTTTTTCATATTGGCAGCTGGAAGGGGAAGCCCATCCCAGCTCGGCATTGTTGTCTAACATGGTTAATCAGATCCTATAATCCTGCTGTGGAAATATTGGGCCTCACTCAAAACAATAGAGACCAAGAATATTGTGGTTAAACTTCAACCAACTGCCTCCCTGGCCTGTTTGCCTAACCCCTACCCCCCTCTCCCAGGCCAGAGTCCTCCTCGCTTTATGGACCCCTGATAGGATCGACAGCCAGTCAGAAATCGGTGACAGGAGAAGAGAGAATGGAGTAGGAGAAGGGTAATCCTCCTGACTAGCCCTCCATCCTGTTCTTCCCCTCCCACCCAGGCCTTGAAGGGTGAGCAGGGTGGTGAGCAGAGTTGGAGCTAGGGTGGGGGGGGAAGCCCTGCAGGGTCTGGGTCTGGGGTCAGGGGTCAAGAGCAGTACTGTTGGGGGTCCTGGGAGGGGGTAAAGAGATCCCATATTCAAGACAAAAAGACGGCTGCCACATGAGGAGGAAAGACTGCCAGTTTCATTTATGACTGCTGCCTGGCACTACCAGAGCACAGAGCAAAACCAGTGAGTCCTTGTCGTGTATGGAAGGACCAGGGAGGCCCCGGGTGGGGCAAGAGGAATTGGTAACAAGTATGTCTGTTTCACTAGTAACTTGATATAACAGCAATGTAAATAGTAATAGTCTGATGATGTATGGAGGTGACACTGATACCCCAACTTGAGTGGTTTTCTGCCACTCAGAAACGTTGCCCTTCACGTTGCTGTCTTTAATAAGTACCAGTTCAGTGTGGCAGGATAATTTACACGATTAGAAGAGTAGAACAGAGGGAACAGGTAACCCGTACAATGGCATTTGGAATCAAAAAGAAGACAGAGTGTCTGGATTGGGCTAAAGGGAAAACTAGCAGAGTGATACATTCAGCAAAAGGCAGAGGACGTTCCTCTTGCAGACACTAGAGCACCTGGCTGGAGAAACGGCCACCTGCGAGTTCGTACTTGGCCGTCATGCACCCAGGGTGCACCGGGCACGAGTCACAGCCACCCTGGTTACAGAGGTGTCACCAGGGAGGTGAAGTACAGGGAGGCCCCAGCTCCAGCACCTTGGACTATTGAACGGTCAAAGTGTATGTGCATTTTTAGGATTTGAAGAATGAAAACAGAACCGTGCCAAATGAAACTATATTTAATCTACTCACGTAGGGTGAGGGTGAAGCAATACCAGAGAGCATTTGCTGTTTCTCACCGATGGTGCCATGTGATAATTCAGGGATGGCCATGGCTCCTGTGGGTTAGTCACCAAAACCATTTTGGTTTTTTTTATTTTTATTATTTTTTAAGGTTTATTTTTGACAGAGAGAGAGAGAGACAGAGCATGAGTGGGGGAGGGGCAGAGAGAGGGAGACACAGAATCTGAGGCAGGTTCCAGGCTCTGAGTTGTCAGCACAGAGCTCGACGCGGGGCTCAAACTCACAGACCGCAAGATCATGACCTGAGCCGAAGTTGGATGCTCAACCGACTGAGCCACCCAGGCGCCCCTCACCAAAACCATTTTGAAGCAGAAACCACTTGATGGAAGCTGACCTTACCACCAGAAAGACATCTGGAAAATAGTTCTTGGGAGTGAGAATCTAAGACATACGTATGCTTCTGGACAAGAATCTTAAAAACACCTTAACGGCCATCATCAAATGGAGTTGAAGCAGGTTATGAAATGGATGTCAAAATGATCTGAAGATGATGGGAAACATTTCGACAGTTGAGTAACTTGGACAACCAGTGCGGGAAGAATTCAATGGCAAGAAAGATCCCTAATGGAAGCTCCAGAAAATTCTGACCAGGAAGGGGGATGTAAGGAGCCAGGTTGGTGGGTTAAACCTTGTGCTGTACATAGACTTGAACTATAAATGGGGAAGTCCAACAGGGAAGCTTCAGATCATCACAAAGGAATTCAAAGAAAGGCACAGGTTTGTAGGAAATGTGTCAGGAATGAAACAGAAAAACCCATATCCAACAAGAAACAAATACAATTAAACGTGAATTAATTCAAATCCTGTACATACTGAGAGCTTACACATCAGCACCCCCACCAACAGGGCCACGAAGACATATCTTCTGTTTTCAAGAAGTCTGCAATCCCAAGATGATAGTTAAAAGATAGATTTTTTTCCCAACTGTATAAAGTAGAAAGCGAGAGCCATGCCTATGTCTGTTTTAAAAAGTTTAAAAGAATCCTATGTATAAATACTGTTTTGTTCCCTGATTTTATTTTTACTTGACTATGTTGTGTCCATATCTACATGTCAAACACAAATCTCTTTAAAGGGCAAATTATCTTCATTATGAGCTCTGTAAAAAGTTTGAAAATCATACTCGTGGTCGGCAAGCAGAAAGCCAACCTATTCCATTTTCCCCAGCTTCGTCTTCCATCACACTCGTCTCTTTGCTATTTCTTTAATATGCAAGTACATTAGGCCTTTGCTCTATGCCTTTTTCTCTGCCCAGAATGTTCTTCCCCTAGATATCCTCTTGGTTGAAGACCTCACCTCTTTCAGGTCTTGGCTCAAGTCACACCTCAATGAGATCTCCACTCACCGCCCCACTTACCAGAACCTGCCTCCCAACCTCACACCCTCCCCGCAAGGTGGCTGCCCTCCCAATCCTTTCCTTCCCTTTTTTACAGTTTGTGCTCATAGGGCTTCGGGTCCCCTTCTAACACATTATGCATTTTCCTGATTTTTACATTATCTTTAATCGTTGGTCTCCCTAATGCCTCCCCACTAGACTAAAGCTCCATCAGGGCAGGAATCTTTTTTTTGTTTTTCGGGTTCTGTCACATCCCACGCATCTTGTGCAGTGTTTGGCACTTAATAGGTGCTCAAAAATATTTGTGAGTGGATATATGAAGAAAGAGGATCACACACACACACACACACACACACACACACACCCTCCTCACTGGCAGTATCTTGAAGCAATTTTAGAAATTTGTAGACACAAGTTACTGTAATATTTTTTGTTTACAGCAACCAGTAGTAAGGCAAGAGTGGTGGTTAAATGCCATTTTGTTAGCTAGAACCATAATGGAATGATGTCATTTTGCAGAAACTAAGAATACAAGTTATTAAAAGTAAGGGACAGGATACCTTCTTGCTTTCTTTGGCTATACATCCCCAGCATCCTTAGGATGCTTTACGTACCAAGAGAGACTGGTGAGAGGGTGTGGGTGGACCAATCCAGACCCTGTTACAGAAAGCCGAGGAGCATGGCTTGAGTATTAAAGATTAGTACCCTCCCCTTTACTGACCATTCATTGAACTAATATTTTCCAAGACTCTCTTTAAGCAACTAATTTCTTTCCTAATAGAGATGCTGGGGTGGAAATAAAGCACATTAGTATTAGTAAACATGTTACTAACCATACACAAAAAATATATTTGTATATATGTCTTTTTGTCTATAAGAGTTTCCCACAATCTTTAGTTTCTGATTTGAGGGCAAAAACTCTTCTATGTAACAATCTGGCTACTTTTTCCTACCTTTTCAAAGTCATCAAAACAAGGTCTTTAATGCCTGAATCTCTCTGAAGTGCCTCGTAATGAGCTTATTGTTAGGGCAAAGGTAACTTGACATTCCCATTTCTAATCAATAGCCAGCTTTCAAAGCATTTGAGTGGCTCTAATTGGATCTCCAAATGTGTTCTGGACTAATCTGAGGCTTGAAAGACAGCCTGCTTCCATTTCTGAATATGGGCCAAATTTGGTGGAGTTGCTAACGTCTTAAAAAAATCAACAGTAGAGGGAAATCTGGCTGGCTCAGTTGGTGGAGTGTGAGACTCTTGATCCTGGGATTGTGAGTTCAACCCCCACATTGAGCATAGAGCCTACTTTAAAAAAATAAATTAAGAATTAAAAAATCAACAGTAGAGAGGCACCTAGGTGGCTCAGTCAGTTGAGCATCCGACTCTTGATTTTGGCTCAGGTCATGATCTCATGGGATCGAGCCCTGTGTCAGGCTCTGTGCTGAGTGTGGAGCCTGCTTGGGACTCACTCTCTCTCTCTCTCTCTCTCTCTCTCTCTCTCTCTCTCTCTCTCTGTCTCAAAAATCAACAGAAGTGAGAATGATTGCAATCAGCTGGGGAAATGGTAAATTAAAGAGTATGAGGTCTTAAAAATCCAAGATGAAAGTAACAGGAGTCCCCTATATTTGGAGAGAAAATGAGTGACCTGAACAGAGGTCAACAACCCAGCACGCTTGCCCTAGGAATCACTTACAAAGAAATGGGGTCATTATGGAGTCAAAATGGCCTGGATTCCAACTCCAACTCCCTCACTTACAAGCTCTGAACCTCAGTTCCTCATCCATAAAATGAAAATAATGGTGTCAATTTCATAAGGCTTTTGTGAAGGTTACATCAGATAACACCAGGGTTTCCCCCTTTACTAGATCATCCAGGTTGGGTTTTCATTACCACTGGCGCCATCATCGTTGCTTGGGCCACTGCCCGTCACTGAGAATCCCCTTCATTCTTTTCAGGCATTCCTTTCCCTCCTTCAAAACTGATTTCTTCCAAGAGGTCTAACCCCATCATCAGATGGAATTGAAGCACGTATGAAACGGATGTCAAAATGACCTAAAGATGGGGGCATCTTGGTGGCTTAGTCAGTTAATTGTCCAACTCTTGATTTGGGCCCAGGTCAAGATCTTCCAGGTTCATGAGTTTGAGCCCCATGTTGGGCTCTGCGCTGACTGTCCGGAGACTACTTGGGATTTTCTCTCTCTCTTCCTCTCTCTCTGCCCCTCCCCCTTTCCCTCTGAAGGTAAACCAATAAACTTAAAAAAAATCTAAAGATGATGGAAAATATTTCAACAGTTAAGTAACTTGGACAACTAGTGGGAACAATTCAATGGGAAGAAAGATCCCAGGCTAATCTCTTCTTAATTCCATATCCTTCTAGGCCAAGTTCATCTTATCTACATGATTCTACAGAATTCTACAGAATTATCTACATGATCTACAGAATTCATGCATTATTCTGTACTCACTCATAAATGGCATTCACAGCTTCGCAACTGTCTTTTATTTTCATGATTTATTTTTAAGATTAAATAGTGAATTTCTTGAGGACAACAACTGTGTTTTTTTACTTTCTGTTTGTATTCTCTATCCTTACGCACCTATCACACTACTGTTCACAAGATAGATGCTCACTAATAGAAAGGATCCTCCTAATCCCACTACTGTCTTGGGGCACACATGTATGAGCAACCTGTTGTATATTATTCCCCCGAGACGGGTGATAGGAATCATAGAACCACTGCTGCTAGTGAGCCCAGTGGAGGATAAAAAACAAATTACACATAAGCTTTGTACTTCACAGCTTATATTTTTAACCCTCGCAACAACCCTACGAGGTAAGTGATAATATTTTCGCCTTATAGATGAGAAAACTAAAATTTAGAGAAGTCAAGTGACTTGCCCAAGGCCACAAAGGTAGAAGGTATCAAAGACCATGTTCAGGCATAGATCTGACAACTCCAGGCCTAGAGCTCTTTCTATGAGCCAAGGCTGCTGTGCTCCGAGTCATTGGAAGATATTTGGCTAACTGCATTCCAACAACCTGTCTGGTTGTGGCTCAGCACCCATGGATTTAGAGCAGGACTGATCTGGCCAAGTGGCAGGATAAAGAGAAAAAAGATTAGTTGATTACAGAAGTATGGACCAGCACAGTATGTATGCATGTATTTGTCTGTAGATATACACATATCTGTATACACATGCACACACATATGACTATAAGTACATTTTATTTGAACTATGTAGTGTTCAAATCAAGATTGAGTAAATATACTAACATAGTAGTCTAATAAACAGATATTTAATGATCAGGTTCTATGGTATATTTTCTTCCCCCCATTTCCTTTCCACCTATTTTTCCAACGTTTACTCTAGTGTGCAAAAGCTGAATCATATTATCCAAAGAAATAGATCTTACTTTGTTCTCTTCAAAATAGAGATGATTGAGGGTAGAAGGGGTCTAGAGGTGGGAGAAGAAAAGTGATTTTACCAAGAGGCCCAGGACTCAGATGTCAGGTGCCCCCCCGCCCCCCACCAATCAGACTCTATCACTGCTACTCAAACTCCAGGCCATTGGTGCCCCCAGAGTGGCACACCTCAGTTCTCCAAGTTTACTGCCAGCAGGAGCCTGGAAGTGACTAGAAAAAAGAACTAGGCTTTGTTTGATAGGTCTAATGGATTAGCCCAGCTCAAAATCTACCCTACAGCTACTGAACAGCTAAGAATATAGGCAGGCAAGAAATGACCCAAGGTTTCAGGCCCCAATTTGGATTCAAAATGCTCCAGGGTCACTGCCCTGGAAATTATGATGCTTCCAGTTCTGCCCTCTTCTCCCCCTTCCTGCACTGAATGAGACTGGACTCACGCAGATCTAAATTTGAGATTCAGATCTTGAACCATCAGGTGTCCTGAGGGGGAAAAAAAAAGTATACGTTTGGAATGAAAAAGCTCCAGAGTTCAAATCTTGACTGGGGGACCACAGGCAAGTTACTGTACTCGTACAGCCTTGGAGTTGTAGATTTGTAAAATGAGAATAGTAATTGCTGTGTACAGAGTGTTATTGTGAAGATTGTACTAAGTGCTTAAAGTACCTGTTATAGAGGAGAGACTTCATAAGTGTTATGTTCTTCTCCCAGAACACACCCTGATCACTGCTCCAAAGTTAGCCAGGCCCAGGAGGGGCTAGACTTGGTGGAGCGCTATCTAAACCAACGAGGTCACACTGCTGTCGGACCACCCCTGATGCCAAGCGGTCTTAGCACTGCTCTAATGCTGATTTGACACGGATCAGATCTTTACCAGAGATTTGCATTCAACGGGATCACAGTTTAAGAAGAGAAATGAAAGAATGGCAACGTTAATAAATGGTTACAAGTTAGAGCCCCTAAAATAATCTTAAATTGTCTTTTACTCGGAGAAAAGAAGATTGAAAGTGAATTTAAAGAACTCTTCAGGACTGTGCACATGGGATAATAAGCAGGATAATTACCCTAATTTCTAAGACCAGAAGAAGAGGAAAGCAGTCGAATTTGCATTAGAGAGGGAGGAAGAAAGACTGAAATTAAGGCAAAACTTCTCTAGAAGATTATTATAACACACTGCAATAGATGACCCTGGGAACCTATGGGATTATCTTCTTTTGAGCTCCCTAAGAAGAGCCCTCCCCTCCCCCGTTTGTCTGGATTGGGAGAGGCACTGACCTGGTCTGCTCCAGAAATCTGAGCAGTAGAGAGGGAGGCGGGTGGGGAATAGTGCCGGAATAGTTTTTGAACCCTGGAAAAGGTACCTTGAAGTTCCTTGAGAGCTCAAGGAGAAGAAACAATGTTGGAGAGACCTGTGACTGGGAGACATAGAATTCAAATACTGAGGAAGGAAGAGACCCAAAGTGGAGAACATGGGGGGCAGGGTGGTAGGGGGGCGGGGAGGAAAAAAGAAACAATGCACTGTGTTTCCAAGTGACATGCCACACTCTCCCCCTGGTGGCATCATCCTAACTTCCCTTCTGTGGGCCTCAGTTGCCTTTTCTGGAAACGAAGTGCTTGGATTAAGCACTATCATAGGTCCCCATCTAATTCCGAACTTATGTTCACAAAATCCATCCAGAGAAAACGTGAGGACATCTGTGAAAAGCCACCACAGCTCAAAACCCAGGAAAGAGGGCCAAGGAACCGATTCATAGGTGAGAGCTGAGGCTCTGGGGTCAGACCCCCGTAGAGGGTAGAGGATTTGAATTTTCTCTCTGCTCCCCAGCCCGAAGCTAGTTGTTTATCTTCTCTGAACTTCAAAATCTTCATTTGTAAAACGGGAATAAGAGCTCAGCTGAGGTTGTGAGTTTGAATTAGATAATGCAAGTAGCATACTTAGTATAATCATATGGAAGAGCTCCCATGTACCAGGCACGTAAGAATCAACAAAGTGGTACTTAACTGGGTCAGTATTCTTGGAATGAAAAAAATGTTTAAATCTTTCTATTTCTCATTCTTTTATTTCTATCTCTATTGAATTGGTAGACTATACTGCGACCAAATCACATAATTTGTTGTGATGGCGGCATTTGTTTTCAACATCCTTGCCCTTTCTGGTTTTAGCAGAATAAATCCTAATTCATTCAGCTTTCCTGAGTGGCATATCAAAATAAACACACCGTCCGTGTTTACTTCTCTAGCTGCCTCTACGTATTCTCTATGGTTTTGAATTTGTAAAGCAGAATTAACAGAGGAATTGTGTAGCAGCCCTTGCACGCCAGCAGCTGTGAGTCGTTGTTGCGGTTCTCAGCAAGCCCCTGCCCCCCCCCCCCCCCCCCCCAACCCGCGCCGCCGGGTCTTTAATGTGGTCAGTTCCTCCAGCTGATGTCATCATTTAGCTGCTCTTCTCCACACCTTGGCCCATCCCTTTGTAACTTCATTTTGCTCTTTTTTAATAGTGTTTCCAACTCAAAAGAAACAACAAAACCCACCAAAAAGCCCGATTTGACTCTTCATGAGGCTGGGTGCCCCACTCCCAGCTTCACACCCGGTGGCCGTGGGATGTGCACCGGGTTGATACAGAATTCAGTCCACCACGCTGAGAGGGCGCGTCTCCCGGGCCAGGGTGGGGCACCAGGTTAGGGGCGGCCTCCCGTCTTCTGGCTTTACTTCCCCGCAGGGGACACCGTAGGCGGCCGTGCGGTCCGGCCACTGCCCCCCGCCCCTCGCGTCCGGCCGCGCCGTGGGTTGCGGTCTCTGTGGGGGTGGCAGCTCCTGTCCGGGAGGTTTGCGCCTGGCGGGGCACCCCGGAGCCGCGGGGAGCCCAGAGGCGAGGCCCAGGCGGGGTGGGGCGCGTCCGGGCGGGGAGGGCGAACTCAGGCAGTGCAGGGGGCGCCGAGGGCAGCGGGCGGGCGGACGCGGCGGAGGAGCGAGCGGGACGAGGGCTGGCTGGTGCCGGGGCCGCCCGCCCGAGGGGGAGGAGGCTGTGCCGCCCTTGCTGCAGGTTCGCTGTCGAGCGCACAGGAGGCAGGGACATGGGTAGGGTGCGGTCTGCGCGGGGCCCGAGCCCGGATCTCTTCCATTTCCCCTCTCACTCGGCCCCGAGCTGCGCCGCAGACGGCAGCAGCTCCCGCTCCGCCAGAGCCGCCTGACCGCCGGGCCGGGGTGCTAACCGCGGGGCCCGCCAGCCCGCCGGCCCGGCCAGCCCAGCCCAGCCCGGCGGCCCGCAGCCCCGCCGCCCGCCGCCCCCCGCCGCCGCCGCGTTGCCAAAACAAACGGGCCGGCCTATTTATTGGCGGCCGGCGAGCCGGGCAGCTCAGAGTCGAGGCGCCGAGGGGGACAGCGCGCCGCCACCAGCCAGGGCCCCGGGCCCCCGCCCCGCACCTGAGTCCCGCCGGCCCTGCGCCGCGCCGCGCAGCCCATGGCGCCCCCACCTGGAGCCCCCCGGAGCCAGCCGGACGCCTGAGCCCCCGCAGCGCGCCCGTCGACTCGCCCACCCACCAGCCCACCAGGCGCCCTCGCCCGCCCCTCGCCCGGGCTCCCCTGCCATGTCTCCCGCCCGGCTCCGGCCCCGACTGCGGTTCTGCCTGCTCCTGCTGCTGCTGCTGGTGCCGGCGGCGCGGGGCTGCGGGCCGGGCCGGGTGGTGGGCAGCCGGAGGCGGCCGCCGCGCAAGCTCGTGCCTCTCGCCTACAAGCAGTTCAGCCCCAACGTGCCGGAGAAGACGCTGGGCGCCAGCGGGCGCTATGAAGGCAAGATCGCGCGCAGCTCGGAGCGCTTCAAGGAGCTCACCCCCAACTACAATCCCGACATCATCTTCAAGGACGAGGAGAACACGGGCGCCGACCGCCTCATGACCCAGGTGAGCGCGACCCGCCCTCGCAGGGCGCCGCCGCTGAAGCGCCGCCACCTGCCCGGCCCTCCCCGCCCCCCTGGCACCTTTTCTCGACTGGCTGGCACGCCCCCTGGCACCTGCCCCTCTCGCCAAGCCCAGCCGCCTGCTGCCCAAGATGGGCCGGCCAGGGGTCCCGGCGGCAGTGCGGACACCCGCGGACCCGCCGGAGGTGGGAGAAGAGCGCCCCACTGCCAAGCGCCACGGCCGAGCCTGGTGGCGGCAGCCCCACTGCCCCAGAGCGCTGGCAGCTGAGCTCAGACTCGGCACCCGGAGGTACCTCGACCCGGCCGCCTCCCGCGCCTTCGGGACCACGCAGTCCCTCCTGGCCTAACCTTCCGCACCGCTGCGCCCCTCTCCATTCGGCACCCCTGAGGGCGAAGAAGCTGCGGGCGCAGAGGGCCGTTCCTCCCCGCGCGCTCTTGGTTCGCTGCGCTGCCCTCTCTGGAGCAGCGTTCCCCACCCCACCCCACCCCCCCTCCCGGGTCTGGGGTTAGGGACAGCCGGGAAGAGCTGAGCCGGGAGGCGGAGGTGGGAAAGGGAACTTGCCCGGCGAGCCCACGTGTCTGTCCCGGAGAGCTGAGCCGCGCCGCTGCGGTTAAGGGTGGGGTGCCGAGAACTTCGGGCTCTGGGACCGGACTTGGGGGACCCCTGGGCTTGGTGGCAGGGACGGGGAGTGTTGAAAGAGAAGAGCTAGGATGCCGGGAGAGGGAGGGAGCAGAACTAACGCTAGCTAGTTTCTGCAAGCTCCGAACAGGACCCGCTCAACCCAGGCACTGGGGAGTAGACTTTCTTCCCTGCATCTGGGGTCCCAAGGGATCAGAAACCTACGTCCCCTTCCTCGGTGGTCTCCCGGGGCTTCCCACGCATGCAGGCAGCCTGCTCCCTAGGTGCTTTGGGAAGAACAGCTCCACCACAGCCCTCAGCCTGCGCCCTGGCGCCGGGGCTGGCCGGCCGGTGTCGGGGCCGAAGGTTGGCTGGTGGCCGGGCCGGGCCGGGCGCCGAGGAATGCAGATAAGGATCCGGGCCACGGGCTGGGCAATCATTGACAGCGCTCCCCAGCTCTGGACCCGGGGGAGGGGGAGAGGGGCGGGGAGCAGGGGCCCACGGGGCCGACTTAGCTGGAGGGGGGGGGGCGGCTGGAAGCCTGGAGGCAAGGAGCACACCGAGCTCCCTTCCTGGGCAGTGTGCTCCCCAGCTAGGCTGCTCGCCCAGAGGACGGCCAGGCCTTGGGCTGTAGCCGCTGTTGGCTCCTGGGAGGCGGAGTCCAAGGGTCTGTGGGGCCCCCTTTGTGCGGGATGGGGGTAGGTTGAGACATGGGCTGTCCACATTTGGCGGCGCCTCGCACCCGAGTCACGGACTGTGAAAGGGTCGGCTCTCCGGCAGTCCCCTCCCCCCAGCCAACTGCAGGGTCCTTTGGGCTGCAGGCACGCGGGGAGTCATCACAGACCGTCGATCTCTCTCCTTCCCGCAAGGCGCGGCTCTACTCCCACCCCGTGTGAGACAGAGCGTGGAGTCGGCTCGCTGAGATCAGAGGCTCGGTTTCTCCAGCCCTTTCCCTGATAGGGGCGGCGCAGAGGTGCTGAAGGTTCTGGACTGAGGGAGAACCTTGCCTGGGATTATCAGCCTTGCGTGCGCCCCTTGCTGCGGAGGACGCTCCGGGTCGCCCTCCATCTGGCCCGGCTGGGCGCTAGCATTTCCACAGGCTTCTGGTTTCCAGGCTTCTGCATCCTCGGATTGGGTGTGGGTCACTTTTGGATCTTAAGTCCCAGCAGGAATACTCTGTGGCGCTGGAGAGATCCAGGCGGCCCGGGATTCCCCTCCCAACACGCCCCCACGTTGCTGGGGCGCTCTGCACCTGCCGCGCCTCCAGACAGAGTCGGGGGGCCTCAGCCCTGAGGCTACGGTGACACCTACTGGGCACCTCCGGCCTTGCACGCCTAGCAGGCCAGCCGCAGGCAGTCGGCTCCGCTACCACCCCAACCCTGCGGGCAGAGGGTGGTTTCTGGCCTTCAGGTGCCTTGGTGGGACAGAGGGACTGGGCGCGGGAAAAGTGTAGCCGGGTCTGTGGAGGGATCGGTACCCCGATCTGAGGGGAAAGAGCGTGGGAGGGAGGGGCCACTTATCAGAGGAGGTCGCCCCAAGGGTGCACCTCCCAACGCGCCCTCCAGATTTGTGGCGCCACCGTGCGGTCCAGGTCCCTGGAGCAGCCAGACGCTAGAAGGGAAAGAAGCAAGTTAGGGCTCTCTGTTCCTAAAAGAGAGGGACAGAACAACCTCCCTGGTTTCCTAACTCCAGCGGATGCTCTGGGAGAGGCCGGGGGCGGGGCCACGCCTCCACCCGCCTGCAGGCCGGCATCTCCCCCTAACTCTGCTGGCTTTCCTCTCCTAGCGCTGCAAGGACCGCCTGAACTCGCTGGCCATCTCCGTGATGAACCAGTGGCCCGGCGTGAAGCTGAGGGTGACTGAAGGCTGGGATGAGGACGGTCACCACTCTGAGGAGTCGCTGCACTATGAGGGCCGCGCGGTGGACATTACCACTTCGGACCGCGACCGCAATAAGTATGGACTGCTGGCGCGCTTGGCAGTGGAGGCCGGCTTCGACTGGGTGTATTATGAGTCCAAGGCCCACGTGCACTGCTCCGTCAAGTCCGGTGAGCCGCTGCCTGGGGGCTGGGCCCGGGGCCGGGGCCGCAGGGCATGGGCAGGCACAGGGCTCACTGCTGCCCAGAAGGTGAAGAGGCCCGCCAGGGGATGGAGGCGGGGACCCCAGGGAAGAGGACGTCCGCCTCGCTCCCCACTGCTGCTTGTGACCACCTGCTCACCCCCTGCCTGGTAGTGTCATGGCAGGAGCCTAGGGAGACAGGGCCCTGTCCCAGCACTGCTGGGGGCCGACCTCGCGGTCCACAGTCCAGAGCCTGCAGCAGGAGGTGCAAGACAGAGCAAGCTGGACAGATGGAGGAAGCCAGGCTGGGACAGAGATGGCTTTCCCGCTCAGATGACTCAGAATGGAGGCGGGCGGTGGGGCCAGGGGCCAAGGGCCAGCTTATGCCCAGACACCAGCATGCCTCACCAGGAGCCGGGACCCCAGAGACTCAGAACCCACAACCCTGCTGCAGGTCAGGCCCTTTAGGGCACTTTGTATGCTCCTCCAGGGGGTGCAGGCATCCCCAACCTCTCCCTCAGGGCCCTGAAGCTGGACAGTTTGGGGCAAAGCCAGCCACAAGGGGCAGAATAAACAGTGGACTCAATAAAATGGATTTTCCCAGATTGGCCGCCTTGTTGATCCGAATGGGCAGGCATTGGGGCCTTGCCCCTCCCTCAGATCTTGTCAGCATCCCTGTCACCTACACTGAACCTGATCACGGATGCTTCAGATAGTTCCCGTGTGACTGCCAGTCTGGCTCCACCTGGCTTCGGGCACAGCCCTCCATGCTGGCACCACGTAGCAGTCACACCCGAAGACCTGACACATGAGACCAGACCCACTGCTTACTATTCCCGAACCCACCTGGGCACACTGTGGTGACCCACCCCCATCCTCCCCTCCAGCACTTTCCTGCCAATTGTATCTACTTCAAGTCACGTCCACCCTTCACCTGCGAACACTGGCCCGACACCAGCTCCCCGAGTGGCCACTTCCATCATTATTCCCACCCACAACACTGCTCACCATCCCGCCCACCAATGCCACCGTGTCCTGTCCCCGCACAAGGACCCAGCACATGAACTGAAGATGGTGACTTTACCCTTGCCACTGAGTCACGCCCTGGCCTGACCACTCACTCTGAGGCTCCCCAGAAGTCTATAGCTGCCCACGGCTGGCCCTCCTCTCGCTTCTATCTGGACTCCAAGGGCCAGCTCTGGGACAGAACTCGGGGTGTCAGCCTGAGAGTGCAATTTTTGGGGAGTGTCTGAGCAAGGAGTGAGAAATGACAGGACATCCAGACCCCAGAGGAGCTAAGTGCCTTCTCCACGAGACTGTAGCTTTCGAGTTTCAAGTCACAGCTGACCACCACCTGGCTCAGTTCACCCCTGACCTCTCTGATGCTCTACAACATTGCTTCACAGCGAGCAGACAGGGGCTTGGCCGGGGCTTCAGCAGGGTCCTTTCTTTCTCACTCATGGGTCTTGGAGCCGCAATATGCTCCTCTCACTGGCAAAGGATTAGACGGGGGAGGAGGACAGATCACATCGTGGGTTGGGGTGTATTCAAGGCTGCACGGGAAGGGGGGAGCAGAGCCAGAATATGGTGATGGGGGGGTGCTCTTTGGGAGCAAGAGGAGCTCTGGGGAGGGGTGCTGTGACACAGCAGTAACACCTTCATGTCCCTTCTTCCCACAGAGCACTCTGCTGCGGCCAAGACAGGTGGCTGCTTTCCTGCTGGAGCCCAGGTGCGCCTAGAGAGCGGGGCACGTGTGGCCTTGTCAGCTGTGAGACCCGGAGACCGGGTGCTGGCCATGGGGGAGGATGGGAACCCCACCTTCAGTGACGTGCTCATTTTCCTGGATCGCGAGCCAGACAGGCTGAGGGCCTTCCGGGTCATCGAGACCCAGGACCCCCCGCGCCGCCTGGCACTCACGCCTGCCCACCTGCTCTTCACCGCCAATAATCACACAGAACCAGCGGCCCACTTCCGGGCCACATTTGCCAGCCAAGTGCAGCCTGGCCAGTACGTGCTGGTGGCCGGGGTGCCGGGCCTGCAACCTGCCCGAGTGGCAGCCGTCTCCACACACGTGGCCCTGGGGGCCTATGCCCCACTAACAAGGCATGGGACGCTGGTGGTGGAGGATGTGGTGGCCTCCTGCTTCGCGGCCGTGGCTGACCACCGTCTGGCTCAGTTGGCCTTCTGGCCCCTGCGACTGTTTCCCAGCTTGGCGTGGGGCAGCTGGACCCCGGGGGAGGGTGTGCACTGGTACCCCCAGCTGCTCTACCGCCTGGGGCGGCTCTTGTTGGAAGAGGGCAGCTTCCACTCGCTGGGCATGGCTGGGCCGGGGAGCTGAGAAGACCCCTTCACTGCCCTCCTGCAGCTGCCTAACGCGGTCCAAAGGCCTTCCCGCCGAGAGGACACTGGCCCTGAAAGGGACCCGAGTGGGGGGCACTGGTTCCCACCATCTCCTCTTTCCCAGACACACCATGGAGACTTGACTGGGCAATGCCAGTGTTGACCACCCCACCTCGATGTAGGGACAGAGCTACAAGCTAAGCTGGTTGGGAGGGAGTGGTCTATCTTTCTATTCTAGAGACCTCTTGAGGCTGGCACAGTGGATTCCCCCACCTGGCCAGCTCTCACTTCGATTTTTCGTACCTGCCTCCCCCAATGGGGAGGGCCCATTCCATCTGTCTGAGGCCCCTCGTAGGTGGGCTTGCACCTCAGTCGATGCTGCTAGATTCCCTGGGAGCCAGCAGGGAGCTGGCTGGACTCAACACCTGCTGCCCAGAACTGAGAAGGCCGCAGGGTGGGGCAGCCAGTCTGGCCATCCTGAGGCATGACCTTCCTCCCTGGCCACACTCCTCGGGACAGAGACTGTTGCTGTCAGTGAGCAGAGTTCCTTGTTCCAGCCAATGTGATCATAGTGCCCAGGACCAGGGGAGCGGGCTGGATGTCCTTCTGCCCCTGCCCAGGCTACGCTCCCTGTTCTGCTGAACCATGACCCTCACCCCCCTCTCCGGTCAGTCTCCCCCACCTTATTTATTGGCTCGGAGGGGGAAGCCCATGGGAGAATTTTGGGGATGTTTTGGTCTTTTCTTCCTTTTGTAATAAAAATTATTTAAGTTGTTAGAGCCATAGAGTCTAGGATGCTGAGCAGGGCCAACACACAGTCTGGAGCCATGGGTGGGTCGGTTCAGGGGTGTGCTCACCTTCCTCCAAGAACAGAAACTCCCATGCTCCCACCTTTACTACAGGCCCTTCTTCACCCAGAAGCCCAGCAAAGTTGCCACAGAGAACTGGGCTCTGTGCCAGGCAAGGCCTTCCCATGCTGATCTCAAAGTTTGCCCTAAACACTGTTGGACCAGAGAGAGAATGGAGGTAACTAGCCCATGGTCACTTCACTCATCTAGAACCACCTCACTGGGCCTGTCGAGGCACTTTTCCTGCTTACTCAAGTCTGTCTCGGGGCCTGTTTCTCATCCTTCAGTGTGAATAACGGACCATGGTACGAGAAGATTTTGTAGAATTCACATCTGCCTTGTGGCCCCTTCTGACTTCTTGGAGAACTCAGGAGTCCCTAACCTAGCTGTTCTCAAACCTCAGAATCACCTGTGCAGTTTCTTTAAAAGTGATTCCTGGGTCCATTCAAACAATTCTGCTTTAATAGATCCAGAGCGAGGCCCAGGAAATTTTTACAAATACCGAACATGGCGGATGGTCCATGGACCACACTTTGAGAAACATTGCTTAGTCTAGAAAAGGCCCAGTTTATTGCCAAGACAAGGTGACTCCCTTCTTCATTTTTTCTGGGTCTCTCTATGCCAAGGCAGGTTTTTCTGTACTTGCTACAGGTCAGCTGAGAGTCCCAGGTCCAGCGTTATACTTGTTAAATTCTCAGAAATTTCATAAGCCAGTTGATATAGGGCATGGTGGGAGTATTCACACCGTCAAAATTGGTGTATGCTACAAAGTAGAGTTCTCCCGACTGTGAACAGCCCGTTGCTAAAACATACAACTACCCAGCTTCTGTCCTCTTACAGAGATTACTATGTTAGGGATGACTGCTCAGACTCTTACCTTCTCCTTCCCCCACCTCCATGGAGGAAAACTCCAGAGAAGTTGCCCTGGAGACTGTGTCATCTGGGAGGAAATAGGCCCCCACAAGCTATAATGACAAGTGCTGTCATTCAATGAAGACCAACTATCACCAGATGTTGTTCTAAGTGCTTTATATTTAGAGCATTATTTCATTCTCATACAACACTATGTGGTGTATGTTTTCATATTGCCATGTTCCAGACGAACACAGAAGCTGGAGGAGGTTAAGTAACTTGCCTGAGATTACACAGCTAGTGAAGAGGCAGGATTCACACCCCTCCATCTGGCTTTTGGGCCCACTGTTTTGACCACAAGGCTTTTTCTTTGGTGAACTTGGGCCCTCTCAGCATTTCAGGCCTGGAAGGCACTCTCAGCATTTCAGGCCTGGAAGTCAGCTTTGTCAGCACATTTAGAATGGACCCATGGCAGAGGTTCATGGACAAGGCTCGAAGGAACCAGAATGTCCGTGAACTCCTTTACAGTAAAAAACAGAAAAATGGAAGATTAAGGTCAAGATACTTTTGTCCATTCATTTTTACATTCTCTCCCTTAATGACATTCTTCATGGGTGTGGGGGAGGGGGTGAAGGGAGGGGAAGGATGACACCGACCCTTGTATGCCACACATTTGGTGAGTGAGAAGACGAGAGAGAGATTTTCCCCTATGGGTGTCCAGCTGCTTCTCCTACTGAGCCTGAGTACTCTCCATCCTGCAGACCCAGAACCATTTGGTGTCCCCAAATCTTTCTGTTCTAGATGGGCCTCCTTCGGAAACACACTTATTCTTCAGATAGAGAAGGCTGCAAAGACTCAGAAAAAAACCCAACACTGATCCAAATTCAGACCCTCAAAAACCAAACTTGGAGTGGAAGTGGGGGCCCAGTGGCTTTTCTGGGAACCCTGGGGCCAGATCTGAGTAGACTGTGTGAGCAGGGAGACATGGGGAGACAGCCAGGGAAGTCATGTTGCAGCACTGCAGTATCATAGTCCCAATCCCTCCCACCAGAGCCTACCTCACCCCGATGTCTGTAATGCCAAGGCCCAGAGGAGGGTCAACTGTGCTTCCCAGGCCCAGGCATCTACTGACCCAATGCCTGCCTCTCCTCTCAGGGTCAAGTACAATCCCCAAGGCTGCTGTGTCCACAATTGTGACCTGCATTCACCTGTTCAGTCATTGTTTACTAGACATTCTTGTGTCAGGTCCTGTGCCAGAGTGAGGGAAAGCAGTAGTCCCCCCATCAGTGAATTCTTGGGTGGGAGGAAGAAGCATGGGGAGACATATCCATGCTGTGTGCTGAGTGCTTTGGATGACCTCTCACAGGGGCGACGGGAATGCCACGAAGAGGCTGAGGGCTAGGAAGATTTCCTGGGCAGGTAGGTAGGAAGGTTTGCATGGCAGGCAAGTAAAGGAAGGGATCCAAGCTGAGGACACAGTAAATGCAACAATGTGGGGGCTTGAGTGAGCCTGGGGGCTTGGAGGAACTGCCACCAGGTCAGCCTCACAAAGCTATGTGGGCTTGACAAAACTGAGGTAGAGAGGTAGGCAGGGATCAGATGACACACAGCCTTGTATGTCACACATTTGGACTTCATCCTGAGGGCTTGGGGAGGGCCTGAGGGTTTGAAGCTGGGGAAGCTCACAACTAGATTGTTTCAGAGAGCTCACCCAGGTGCAGTGTGGAGGACGGTCAGAGAAGGCAGCTGTGGAAGTAGGGAGTCCATTTACTGGGGAGAGAAGTTGGTGACCTGGGTTGAAGAAGTGGCTCGGGGGTCAGAAAGAAGGTGATGGATTGTAGATTTTAGTAGAATGGCCAGGACTTGAAGCCAGTTTGGGTGAGCCGGGAGGTTGAAGAAAGGGCTTAAGTTAACTTCAGGTGTTTAAACATGAGATCTAGCTTCCCCCGTGCCCAGAGCCCTTGACCGTGGCTCTTCTCTGGCCTCAGTGTCTGCACCTGTAAGGGAGATATCCAGGGCTTTCCCATATAGATATCCTCTCTTCTCAATGCCCCAGGCTGGGCTAACCAGGTTCTAGGAACCCTCCAGGCTCCTGCTGTCTCTGCCTGCCCATCCCCCAATCAGGAGTGCATAGGGAGGAGATTCAGAGTAGCCCTTATAGCCCAGTCTAAGCAAATGCAACACTGGCACCTGAGTCCACAAGTCCTCCGGGAGACGTGGAGAGAGGGAGACCTGGAGTGTTGGGGTACAGGAGACAAAGTGGGGGAACCTGGCTGGGAGGCCCAGAGAGCCGCCTGGACAGACTGCCCTCAACACAGAGCCACTGCACCCTGGTCTACTTCTCTGTGCAGATGTGCCCTCTCAGGCACCCATTCCCTAGCTGTCCCTGCAGCCTTCTCTCTCTTGTTTGGAGAGACCCAGTCATCCTGGGCATGGCTCTTCCCAAGCTGCGCAGGACTGCACTCACCTGAAGACACTGCCTTGGGGATGGTTTCTGATAGTCTGCATTGCTGTGCTGTGAAGGCTGGAGCTGAACGCATCAATCCTTTAGGCAACCAGGCCTGTTGCTAGCACTGGTTCCTCTGCAGCCGGTGTGTGTGAACTGGAAATAGGAGCCCCTCCATTAAAAAATTTAGCAAATCCCTCCCTGCCCCCCATAGAGATCCAACTAGAAACAGCAACTCTTCTGGTGTGGTGCCAGCAAGCCCATTTAGGAGAGAGCCTAGTGCAGGGGGCAGACTGGGGTACCAACACATCTGGATTTCAGCCCTGGCTTGCCTGCCCAGCCTAGAGCCTGTACGTAATGTACCCTGACAGCCTCTGCCAGGCTCAGCTGATTCCAAGAGTGATTAAAGTTTGGAGAGGAGTTCCCTACAGTGTCACACAGGAGCTCAGAGCAGAGTGCCTAGACGGGGGTGGGGACAGGATGAGTGACAGGATGAGGGCAATGACCGGGGACTTCCTGGAAGTGGTTTTGGGCTTCTGCCTTCTGGACTCGAGTGACTGGGGCAAAGGTAAATGGACGGATTATTGGGAACAGATCGTGGAGAGGTGCAGGGCATGCTCAGGAACTGGGAGACGGTGTGGTTTGGACTAAAGGTGCCAGGAAGGGAAACGGGAGCTGGGTGGGGAGTGAAGGGATGGGGTGCGAGGGTAGGGGACACTGTGCCCCATGGAAGGGGCGGAGCTACGGGCCTGGTGGAAAGTGCTGGAGCAGGAAATGCCCCAAAGAAGTCTGAATGGTGGCTCATGGTGGAGGGTAGAGGCCCCTGCTCCCCACCTCAGAGGGGGCCCTGCCTCCATGGGGAAACCTCTCTGGTAGGGGTTGGCGGCGACTCCCCTACCCCGTGCCCTCTGCCCCCTGAGTGGAATGTGCCTGTTGGGGCTTGGCCCCACGTCCCACACCCCAGCCTGGATCTCAAAGCCTCTTTGTTCCATGGGGCTGAGTTGTGGCCAGCCCGGATCTGATAAGGCCGGTGGGGCAGATAATGGCTCGCCCTGTGTGCTGCACCACCCCAAGCCACACCCCGGCCACCTCGCACGCACGCACATCGCTTGGGGCCCCAGAAGGGAATAGATGCAGGGGGCTTCCTGGCCAGATTAGAGTCAGGAAATCTCCACCTCTGGGCTGACCCTTCCTGCAGTTCATTTAAGACCCTCTCTCATCTGCATGGGAGATTGGGTTGAGAGAATTATCCCCATTTCAGAAATAAATTCTCCAAGAGGGAAAATGCCTTGCCCACAGTTATTTCTTTCATAATTAAGAGCATCAGTTGTGCTAAGTTTTCCATTTACATTATCTTTTAGAATCCTAGCAGCCTGGGGGCACCTGGGTGGCTCAGTCAGTTGAGCATCCAACTCTTGATTTCAGCTCAGGTCATGATCTCACGGCTGGTGGGATCGTGCCCTGCTTGGGATTCTCTCTCCCTCATTCTCTGCCCCTCCCCTGCGTGCTCTCTCTCTCTCTCTCTCTCAACTTTTTAAAAAGCTTATAAAAAATAAAATCCTAACAGCCTGTGAAGTGATGTTTCTAATTCCTACTTTACAGAGAAGAAACTGAGGCCCTGAGAAGTGAAGTTACTTACCCAAGGTCACACAGTAGCAGGGTCTAGACCAGAACCCAGATAGCCCTGCAGCAGCAAACTGAAGAAGGTGGGAACTGATGAGTCATCAATCCTAGAGGAATGGGAAGAAGGCATTTCCAGCCTCAACCTAAAAGATTTGATGGGGCTGGGGTGGCCAAGAACCGGCCAGGGAAGAACTGGAGGAATAATGTTCTAGAAGCTGTGACAGGATCCCATGGTGGGAGTGGCAATGGTTAAAATATGTCCACAAATTGTTTGACACTTCCTCTCCTTTTGAATCTGGCCAGAGGCTAGGTCAGGAAAAGGCCATATAGCTCTGAGATTGCCTAGCTGGAGAAGCTACAGATAGACTAGCTTCCAGACCACAGCCAACATCAACTGTTAGCCATGTGAGCGTGCCATCTTGGGTGTCCAGCCCAATGGAGCCTTCAGGTGGCAGCCCTGGCCAACATCTAAATGTAACTACATGAGAGAGTCCAAGTAAGAACTGCCTGGCCAAGCCCTTCCTGAATTCCTGAAAAAAAAATCATAAGCAAAATAAAATGTGTGATTGGAACTCTGAAGTTTTGGAGTGATTTCTTACACAACAATAGTAACCAGAACAAAGGGCAAAGAGGAACTTACGAAGGCATCTTCTGAGGCCTTAAACACACTTTTACACAAAAGTTTTTAAAAATGGAGTCACCATTGGGCTGGAAGAGGTGTGATGCCTCTTAATTACCATCTCCTCCTCCTCCTCCTCCCTCTTCTCCTCCTTCTTCTTCTTCTTCTTCTTCTTCTTCTTCTTCTTCGTTCTCATTTATTTAAGTAATCTCTACACCCAACATGGGGCTTGAACTCAAGTGTTGGGTAAATAGATCTTTCCACAGTCAATTGACTAGAAGAATGTTATGTATCTGCTTTAGGGGCAGGATCCCCCATGATAGCAAATTCTTGGAGAAGTGAAGAGCCTTCTGGAAGGAAGGAAGCTCATGGATCTGAGCTAGTGGGTAATACGGAGTCATCCATCGCCAAATAAAAAGCATGCTATTAGAGATTTTTAAAAACCCAAAATGTTAGGTGTTGAATAAAGTGCTCAAGAGCTGAGGCCAGATCTGAGAGATAGTCTGGACATTTCTATGGGCATTTGCTGGTCACATTTTCTCTGAGTGTCCCTGCCCACAGAAACTTGCAGGGTCTCAACAAGAAGGTCCCTGAAGGGGCACCTGGGTGACTCAGTCGGTTAAGTGTCTGACTCTTGGTTTGGACTCAGATCATGATCTCATGGTTCATGAGTTCAAGCCCTGCACTGGGACCTGCACTGACAGTGCAGCCCCCTTTGGATCTTCTGTCTCCCTTTCTCTCTGCCCCTCTCCTGCTCACTCTTTCTCTCAAAAATAAACATTAAAAAATCTTTTTTAAAAAAAGTCCCTGAAAATGGACTGGAAGCACCCTGTTATCCTTATAAACTCCAGGTGTGTTTGCATTTGGCTACTGAGCTTGCCTCCAAATGCCCAACTTAAGAAAACGCAGAGGGGACGCCTGGGTGGCTCCGTCAGTTAAGTGTCCGACTTTGGGTCAGGTCATGATCTCACGGTTCGTGAGTTCGAGCCCCACATCAGGCTCTGTGCTGACAGCTCGGAGCCTGGAGCCTGCTTTGGACTCTGTGTCTCCCTCTCTCTCTGCCCCTCCCCTGCTCACACTATATTTCTGTCTCTCAAAAATAAATAAATATTGAAAAAAACATTAAAAAAAAAGAAAACTCAGAGGAAAGTGACCAGGCAGATGATAGGGAATGGGTGTGTTTTGGGGAGTGGTTGGGAGTGTAAGGGTAGAAAGTTTACTTGAGGAGAGGCTTCTTGGTTTTTGAACTCTTAATCCTAGCGATGGACATGACCAAAATCTAATAAATAGAGAAAAATAGCAAGTTGACAGTGAACAATCCCGACACTACTTTTGTCAAGTAATCAAAGTTACCATCACCAATAATGTATATTGACACCATGTGCCCTCTGATATGATGCACTGAGAAGGGCATATCACCTCTGTATTAGGCTTCCCTATAATACATACCTTATTTGAATCACAAGAAACAAACCCAAGATTGAGAAACATTCTACAAAATAATTGGCAGTACTCTTTAAGAGAGTCAAGGTCATGAAAGACAAGGAAAGACTCAGAAATGCCCCAGGTAAGATCCTGGATTGCATATTAAAATAAGAAAAGGACATTAGTGGACAAACTTATGAAATTAAATAAATAAATTCTCTACTTTCATGAATGCTGTGTGTTGTTCCAAGGCTAATTTCTTAGTTTTGGTAAGTGTTCTACAGTCATATGAGATGTTAACCTAAGGGGAGGTTGGGTGAAGGGTTTATGAGAACTCTACTATTTTTGTGATGCTTCTATACATCTAAAATTAACTCAAAAATTTAAACATACAAAAAAGTCTAACAAAGTCATAACATCATGGATCAGTCCAAGATGGGCTCCCTTACCATCCTTGAAGTCCCAGGGAGGCCAGCTGTACTGAGCCAGTGATCACGTTGTGGCACTTGCACTTGAGAGTGAACCCTGGTCAGAAATGGATTGGAAAAGGGTTTGAGGAATTAAATAGAATGGAAGTCACAAAATAATGTGCTTCCCTTATTTAGAACATATAATAAGGCAAGCACTGTGCTAAGTTCTTTAAATCTTCTATCACACTTATACCTCACAACCTTTCAGGTAGCTGTTAGTTTTCCCTGTTTACAGATGAGCAGACTGGGTTTTGCAGAAGCAAAAGAACAAGATCATACAGCTGAGAGTTGGTGGAGTTGGGATTCAAAGCCAAACTTCTTTACTCCAGAGTTTGTTTTTAATCACTGCACTGTACTGTCTCCTCAGGGATGACCCACTGGGGTGGGGCAGAGAAGCGGGCATAGAAGGCAGGAGGAAGGGGATGGGCTGGTCAGCCAGAGCTGTCCATGGTGCTGGCCAGACAGGCATGTAGCTGGAGAGTAGGAGATGGTCTAGGGGAAGACAGGTGGGAAAGCTAACAGAGAAGGAACACTGCTCAGACTAGAAAGAAAGAGCAGTTAGATGTGGTGAAAGATCCTTCACCAATGAGGAGGAACCAGAAGGGGAGACACTTCAAGTTTTGGCTTGAAATAAATAACTGTGTGTACAGTATCCAGTGAGGTAGGATTTTTCCTCAGGTCTCATTTGCAACCAGTGCTATCCAGTATAGTTATACTGGCTGTTAAAATCTGGAAATACTTTTGTACCAGTTGGGAAATAGTCACTGACTGAGTCCTCCACTGCTGTGGCTGCTTTCCCTGCCCCCTCGCCATGTTTCCCCATGACCCAACAACTAAAGGGTTAAAGCCTGGCACAATGTGAGCCACCAGGACCTGTTCAGCTCTAAGGCCAGCTGGTATCCATTCTCATATGTCAGTATCCATACCTTTCCAATTATTAAGAATTTTGAATACTATCCCTGTTTGCCCCCATTTTACAGATGAGGAAAGTGAGCATCTGGAATATTTAATAATTTGCCTGAAATCACTCAGCTATCAAATGGTAGAGCCCAAGCTTGAACTTGAGTCTTCTGGAAGTAAGCCTCATGTCCTTTTCCCTTCATCCCCCTAATGCTGACTTTTATATCTATCTACCATTTGGTAGGGACAACAGAGGGAGGAAGTTATCTAAGGAGTTTGGGTTGGCACAAAAGAATTAGAAAATCCTATGTGGGAAGTGGGGAGGGGTCCTAGGCAAAATGGAACTCTTTCATTTGAATTCTCTTGTGATATGGTAGTCTTCTCCCAAGTCCCTGCCAGTTTTGTGCTCTGGCAGCTCTTTCAGGCTGGAGGTGCCATCAACCTCTTGACACATGCTCCCCACCCCTAGCAGCTTCAGAGGGCCATGGCACTCTAATACAGAGAGAGCTCCATGCCTGCTCATAGATCCAGCCCCCAAACTACCCCCAATGACCCTCTTAGTTACAGCTTTCTCTCACTCTTCACCCATCAGGCTGGGATTGGAAGACTTACCTCACTAATTTCAGAAGTCAGAAATTTCTGTGGGGGGGACTAACCTCCTCCTCTCCCTCCATAAGTTAAGTATATCTTGGATTCAGACCTTATTTCAGAACCAACACTGGAAGTGGAATCAGAGTTGCAGGAAAGGAAGGTGGAGAGGACTTTGCATGTGCTGGAGTTGGGCTGACTTGCCAGCTGGACAGGAAATCACCCTGGAACCTCCTTTTGTTTTTCTCCATCCCAGGGCACCAGGGCAGCCTCCTTCTGTAGAAAAAAATGAGGGAGATGTGGAGAGGAGAAAAACTTTCTGCCTCTCCAGTATGTAGCAGAGAGGCTGGGAGGTGGTAGGAGGGGAGGGTGCACAGAAAACCAAGTGGCTTAATTATACGGGCCTTCCACTTAGTGTCAGTGACCAACCTCTGTGCATGCATGCACATTTTTTTTGTTGATTGCCTACCATCTGTCAAATACTTCTTACATGCCAGATCATTCAATCACTACACCAGCCTTTTGATCATTATCGCCAGGTAACAGTTGAGGAAACAGAGGCTCAGAAAGGTTATGTGACTTGTTCAAAGTCACACAGTCACAGTCAGGATTGATCTCAGCCTGACATTTCTCGGCCCAGAATCTCCTCTATTCTATTCAGCTAGGGAGGGGGTGGTGCTTAGAAAAAATATTTTTCAGTGTGCTAAAGCCAAAATTACTGAGCTTGTGCTTTATCTTTATTACCGCCAACCACAGTTTCCAAACAAAAGGATGCAAGTTTGTCTACTATCCATCCTCCTTCCTCCTTTTCACCTTCATCCTGGTCTTCATCAATTTCCTGAATCATCACTCACCCCCTGTTCAAAGTCTTGAACCAAACAACACCCACCCTGTTGTCTTTCTTGGGTCCCTGGAAGATACAGTAACCAGGACCTAGCACCCATTTTTTCCCATGGGTTCTGAGCTCCTGAAAAGTGGGACTTCCAAAGCAAACCCAGCTTCCTCTTTCCTCCTGAGACTCAATCATTTGTCACACCCCTTTCCATGTCGTTTGCCTCTTGGAGTAAAGTCTGGCTTGGATCCCTCCCTGGGAGTCCACTATGTCAGTCAAGGTCACTCTCCAGCAGAGCTCTCAGGAGGCAGCCACAGCTCCACAGAAGAGGAACCCACAGGAGCCCTACTAAGAATATCCTTTCATTATCCCAAGCCCAGAATCTACCAAGGTTTGGGCACACCAGAGCTCTGGAGGGACACTCCTTCAGTGAAGAAGCATAAGGACACATGGCTCCTAGCGTGAGCTTTCCCACCTTCTTGAGGTTTTATTGCTGGGATTCCTGAGGTCACTACCAAGCCTTGCCCCCAGAGTCACTGCTCCCATTTCTTTTTGGCCTAAGAGTGGAAAAACAGGTCCCTTTCCCTGTCCTTAAGGTCCAGCTGAGTCAGGTTGACCATTTCAAAAAGTGTTTAGAGGAAAACAAAAAGGAAATCATTACAGAAACTACAAATAGCATAGAAGTGGTCGTGTCCAAAGTGCAGGTTTCAGATTCTGAGAATAATGTTAAAACTGTTGAAAAACTCACTGAGTTCCACATTCCTTGATCCCAAGAAAATTCCAAATCTAATGGTGCTGACATAAGTTAATGAGCCCTGTGGCCTGCCCCTTCCCTCCAGTTCAGCCAGCTTCTGGCCATGTGATCTCCCAGGCCAACTGGGGCCACATTGTAATCTTAGTCCATTGTTTACTTTCACAAGCAAATGCCAACGTTCCCAAATGAGAATTTATTTTCTGGGTTCCCCCCCCAGACTCACTAAAGTCTCTCCCTCTAACACCGCACCCCCCATCACTGTCCTGGATAGTGAAACATCTTTAATTGTCCATGAATGAACTTTGAGGCTTTCAGCTCACCCACCTAAGAAGTCTTCAGCAAATGAGTTCTGTGAAAAAGAAAACCGCAGGACCAAAATGGGTGTCACTTAGGCCAAGTTTCAACCTCCCCCTGAAATGTAGTTCTAACATGTAAGACAGGAACTTTCTGGTCAGCACCAATGAGGTAATATGTCATGCCACATGTGCCTTCCTCAACCCCCAAAGGAAGATGAAGTAATTTGCAATAAGACCCCTTGTCCTTCCCCATAAGGGAAGGTGATCTTGCCTGAAACAGTCCTTTTTTTTTTTTTTTTTTTTTTTTTTTTTTTTTTTTTTTTGCTAATAACATCTTGTCCCACCCTCCTGTCTTTAAAAACCTTCCATTTTGCACAACTCCTCAGAGCTCCTCTCTATTTGGTCTATGGGATGCTGCCCACTTCTTGAATCGATTAAAAAAGCCAAGTGGATCTTTAAAGTTTACTCCCGGGGCACCTGGGTGGCTCAGTTGGTTACGTGGCCGACTTCGTCTCAGGTCATGATCTCACGGTTCGTGAGTTCAAGCCCCACGTCGAGCTCTGTGCTGACAGCTCAGAGCCTGGAGCCTGCTTTAATTCTGTGTCTCCTTCTCTCTCTGCCCCTCTGCCTCTGGAGCTCTGTCTCTGTCTCTCTCAAAAATAAATAAACATTTTAAAAATTAAAAAAAAATAAAGTTTACTCCCTTGGCTTTTTGTTATTTAACAGACACTTTCCCCAAAGCAAATGCAGACAAATCAACAAATGGGCTTCCAAAAATCACTTTAGTACAACAATGCTTTCTTCATACATTAACTTCCAGACCCCTAGAAAAGAGTTAGCTTGGTGCTTGGGAGGAGGAAAAACCGGCAGGAAATGGATAGGACACATTCTCTCCCACTGGCAAGAAGAATCCAGTTGTAAAGCAATAGACAAATGAGAAATAACTACGGGGTGTTTTTAAGTTAATAATCGCAATCACAGACTGAAGTTCCGGTTGAGATTCTGACCCTATGTCACCATCGCGCGTCCGGAAAGAACTGGAATTGCTCCTACTCCAGGGAGGAGCCAATGGAGTTACCTCCTATGAATTTGGTCGTCGACTAAATCAGGATTGCAGGGATGTCACGACAATTGGAGACTATACATTACATGCTGCGATTGGTAGAAGCGCGGTGACTACTATGCAGGGAAAGTCAGAAAATAAAAAATAAGGTAAACATTAAAATTGGACTGCGCTTTCGCCTTCTTTGAGCCTTGACTCATTCGGCTTGCCGTCGTTGTCCTGGGATACCAAGAAACGCTGTGCCTTGAGCGTCCTGTATCTAGGGAGACGACAACATGGAGGCGGAGTGAGTTCTGAGAGTTGGTCCCAGGACCAGGGGAACAGCGCGAGCGGCCAAAGAAGGTATCTGTCCTGGAAGGCCGCCTCCTTTGGGAAGTTGTGGCCAGGGGTCCCCTCCATGTCCCTTAGACACCCCCTGTGGGACCGAGACTGAGGCGAGATCAGCCTGGGATCTCTTAGAGAAAGGAGGAACAGCTTTAAGTATTTTGATCACTTCATTTTACCAATTTCTTTCCCACTCCACACTACACGACGACCCACCACTTTTCCCACTGATCATATTAAGATTGTTTAGGTTGGAAATGAAGCAGATAAAGGAAGCTGAGATGATATATATATATATATATATATATACACACACATACATACATATACATATATATATATATGTATATGTATGTATGTAGTTTATGTATATATAGTTTTTAAGTCCTCAAGTTTCAAAAATTGGATTTAAAAACAACCCCTACCTTGGCCCGTGTCTTCACGATGATTGCAGATGTGTGTCTTTTGAAAGAGTAGCTCAAGCTAGTATGGAAGTTATGATTGTTAATTACGATTGTAATTATGATTGTAACATCGGTTTGTCTAGGGCTTTTTCAAATTCCCTATTTCATTCCAGGTTCACATCAACTTTATGAAATAAGATAATCCCCATTAGGTGAGACGACTGAGACTCAAGGAGATTGAGAAACTTGCCCATCTCAACAAACCTGAGCAGGTGCTGGAACCCAGCTTTCCTTGCTTCAAGATCAGCGTTCACTTCCCTAAGCCCTAAGACCTGATCTGGACCAGATTTCTACCCCATTGTCTCTAATTTCTTCTATATGTGATGATTAGAGACTTTTTTCAGAGCCCCAAGGCAGTGACTATCTATAGAATCCCCTGAGGTCACAGACATTAATGAGTCTGGCAGGACTACAAAGCCATCCAGTAGCAGAAAAGTAATGGGACTCTCCTCCCTGTCTCCCCAGCTTGCATTTCTTTGATTCCACCTGAACCGTCCTCCTTACAATTGAAGGTAAGGGTCTTGCCTGTCCATTGCCTAGCACTGGTACATAACAGGCACTCAGTAAATGTTTTGTGAGTGAATGAATGAATGAGTGAGTGAGTGAGAGAATGAGATATTCTCCTGCAGAGGTTTGGAGGTGTTGCTGGTTAGGAAAAACTGAGTCAACAGAATCTTTTGCTTTGGATGGTGGTGGGGAGAGTATGGAGAGTGTCTGATGAAATTGTATAAATGTCTAAAGGGTGACCATAACATTGTTTACTAAAGTGTAATATGTTATAATAAGGAGTTGAACCCCCACCTTGAAAAGAAGTAATTTTAGGCCAAATAAAAGACAGTTTACATTTACTCATAAATGACGTAAAGATTAAAATTCATGAGAAGGCCTTACAACACTGCTTGGCGCATAAGTTCTCAGTGAATGTCAGTAGAAGTTGTTACCATTTTTGAGATTGTTATTCAAAGAAGTAGGGAAGGACACTGTGGAGTCTGAAAAAAATATATATATATGCTCAAAAAGATATTAAATTGATGCTGTCCAATATGGGAGCCACACCTGGGTGTGTATGCTGAAGGAGGTCTGCTAAAGGAAGAGGGGATTTGGAGTTTAGGCTCCATATGTGTCTCCTAGAGCAGGGCCAAACACCCTCTGAGTATTCCGTGAAAGCTGTGGATTCTCTCCCTGGAAAAGAGCACTTCTCCAGATACATGACATTTTGCATATGATTTGCATATAACACTCACATATATTTGCATATAATTTCCAGCTGCAGTCTATCCAGGGATCCCTCTGCTCTAGAGGTTGATTCACTTATCCTTGGATTGAGTGATTATTTCAGTGAATGCTTACTTTAAACTTGGACTACAGGTTGCATACTGATGGAGGAAACCCCAAAGACCAAGAACGATCCAGTCTCATTTACCTCTTCTTTGCCCCTCCTCACAGGAGGCAAGTCACGTTCAGAAGCAACAAGCAGAGAGCAAAATCCAGATAAAGGTAATGCGAATGCTTTAGTCACACTCACTGGGGACTGACTGAGAAATGCCAAGTGTGGCCATGGCAGGCAGAGCTGCACGGGCCTCATCCCCAAGTCCCTTTCCTGCATGATGAATTTCTAGGCTCCTGGGCAAAGCGCTGGATCTTGTGTTCAGGCTCATTCCTCATGGTGTCACTCATACCTTGGTTCCAAAGCCGGCAAGCCGGCCCTTCTTCATAATGATGGCCACGGCAAGTCTACTCCATCAGCCTCTTTTTCATGTCCCTCCTGTCTCCCCTGTGGTCTTTTCCTAGCTCCAAATTGGCAAGAACTCCTGGTTTAGCCAGAGTGCTCCCCTTGGACTTGTGTTCCAGGTGTGTGATGCTCATCCAGGCAGCCCCAAGCCCCCTGACGAGGACCAGGGACAGTGGTGACTACACCATGAACTCCGGGTCCTGCCTGAGTACCAGCACCATGGCCATCCCCACCATCACTGGCAGCAGCGCGGCCCTGAGTGCCTGCAGTAGCAGCAACACCAGTGCCCACGTGAGGACATGTTCTGGGTGGGCGGGGCAGGGGCAGCAGGGCCGGGGAGAGGTGGCAGGGCAGGGGGGTAGGAATCTGCAAGGACCTGACTCTCCTGCATAGATTGGGCACCAAGCCGACTGGAGAGGTGGTTGTGGGGAATGGGAGTGTGTGTGTGAAGAACTCTAGGGAGGTACCCATCAGAGCTGAGAGAGTAGCCAGCGGTTTTCTCTTCCCTCAGAAAGTTCTTCTGGTCCTGATCCCTAGGACCAAGTGTTTGGCCAATATGTGGATGTGGCTGACTTTTTGCAGCTCTCAGGACTGTCTCTGTGTGACATGGCAGGGGTAGGGGGCAGTTGTCCCACAGGGTGCCTATGGGGTAGGAGTGTGTTTGGTGCAGCGTGTGTCTGTGTTATGTGTGGATTCTCATGCCTCCTTAGGTGAGATGGTGCTTGCATTTGCCTTCCCGAGGACTGGGAGTCACCTCACCCCTCCACCTGTGCCATTCTGGGCCTATTTGCCCCAAATTCACTCACTGCCCTTCCCCACTCTGCTCTGTGTGGGCAGGAGATTGGAAATGGGGAGGAAGGGAGAAGCCAGGGTATTTCTTTCCCTCCATCTCTACTTTTCCGACAGTATTTCCATCAGAAGCTGCACTTCCCCATGACTCCAGCCCCCACCAGACAGGCCTCAGGGCTCTGAGAAGCCCACCACCTCCCCTAACCTAGTGTGGCAGCGACTTCCTGATGCTGCCAGCTTCTGAGTGACTTCACTATGCCTTGGCTGTGCATTAAATTCCTTGTTTCAAACACCCAAAGTGGCTTCTGTTTTCCTGACCCTGACTCATGCACCAACCAATATTTATAATAAATTGCCCTTGCCCACCCATGTCACCTTTCCCCTGTGGGCGAACCAGGAAAGGAAATACTATATTGGCCATGTGACACTCTCCGTACCTACTTAAACCGAGAGTGTAAGCTCCAACAGAGAAGAGATGTATCCGTCTTGTTCGCTCTTGTCTTGGCACCTAGCATAGTGTCTGGCACATAATATGTCGTCAATAAATATTTGTCAAATAGATGAATATATCTCTACCTTAAGTAACAACATAGAAGCAATGCTTGGCCAAACATAAAATAAAATGGCCATGAGTGGAGTGTTCATAGCCATGGCTGGGGTAGGAAGAGATACTGGTTCATCTTCCCTTCTCCTTGCCTTTCCCCCTGCATCCTCCTCCACCCTCCTAGGGATCAGGTCATGAAGGATTTTCCATTATAGATGGGAAGTGTTGGCACACTGCACCTCTAGCATCATCAGGAGCTGTGCTTGGGAGTGGCCCCCACATCAGGGTGGGGGGTGAGGGCTTGTTTCAGGCAAATTTACTCATTCCCCTGCTCCATCAGCCAGTTGAGGGACAGGAAGAGGGAGTGGTGGCGTATCCTTGTGGTCTCAAAAAGTGCCTGGGATAGACCACCCCAGCTAGGAGAGGCTTCCATAGTGAAAGGGCAGGATGGGAAGGAAGGAAAGGAAAAGGCAGTACCCGAAGGGCGTGGTATCTTTGGGTGCATGGAGGAACAGAACAGACCAGCCAAGATCGCTCAGTGCTGGATGGAATGGTCCAGGGAAGGCTTCAGGGGCAGGGTCACAGAGAATCTAGTTGAAAAAGCATTGTAGTGATTTCAGAAATGGTAATACCTCACTCCAAGGCCTGCCTGCCCCTCACCTTCTGTCTCCAGACCATCCCCCAAGAGCCAGCAGTGGTGTAAGTCCTCACTTTCCAGATATGGGAAATCTTTATCTGTTCTCTGGGTATTTGAATCTTACCTGGTTAATGCATCCTTTTTCTCCCCCTTTTCCCTGCCAACTGCACAGCCTGCCAGCTTCACGGGCACCCAAATATGCATCCCAAAGAAGCAAGACAAAGTGAAGAAGAGGGTCATCTGGGGCATCGAGGTGGCTGAGGAGCTGCAATGGAAAGGCTGGGCACTGGGGAAGGAGGTCACCAAGAACCTGACTCTGAAAAATCTATCCTTGAAAATCCAGAAGATGAAGTACAGGTATCAGAATGAGGGATCAGAGACCCAGCCCCTGAGTCCTCAAGCCCCTCAAACAGTCGCTCTTTTGAAAAAAACAAAAACAAAAACAAAAACCTTTAAAACTATCATATAAAATTAGAAAAGGGTATATAAAACATGCACAGTTTGAATAATTATTGAAAGGGGAACCCATGGGACCAAATCAATAAGAGTAATGTGTCTGAAGCTCACCTCCCATGTCGTGTCACATCCGTACTGGAACACCTTCCCTACCCATAAAGGTGACCATGATTGGACTTAGTGATAATGATTTTCTTGCTTTTCTCAAATGGATTTACCACCTACATTTCCATCCCTAAATGATATCATTTAATTTTGCCTTCTTATGAACTTGACATAAGTGGAATAATAGGGTATATATCTGTCTTTTATATATGTCTTTTATTTTTGTTCTGTTATGTTTTTAAGACTCATGTGCATGCAACTATAGTTCATCTTTTTCACTGCAGGATAATATCCCTATATTGTAGTATATTCATCCATTCTTCTGTTTTTAAAAAAAATTTTTTTTCAAACCTTCATTTATTTTTGAGAGAGAGAGAGACAGAGCATGAGCAGGGGAGGGGGAGAGAGAGAGAGGGAGACAGAATCTGAAGCAGCCTCCAGGCTCTGAGCTGTTTGTTAGCATAGAGCCTGACGTGGGGCTCGAACTCATGAACCGCGAGACCATAACCTGAGCTGAAGTTGGATGCTCAACCGAGCCACCCAGGTGCCCCTGGGTTGTATTTTTTTTTTTAATGTTTATTTATTTATTTTTGAGAGACAGGGCGTGTGACCAGGAAAGGGACAGAGAGAGACACACGTAGAATCTGAAGCAGGCTCCAGGCTCTGAGCTGTCAGCACAGAGCCCGATTTGGGGCTGGAACCCACAAACTGTGAGATCATGACCTGAGCCAAAGTTGGATGCTCAACTGACTGAGCCGCCCAGATGCCCTCATCCGTTCTTCTGTTGAGGGATGTTTGGGTTGTTTTTGGTTTGAGACTGTTGTCAACATTCATGTATAGATCTTCACTTGCAAGAGTTTTTTCTAGGGTAGATACACAGAAGTAGAATTGCTGTGATCTGGGACATGTACATGTTTGCTTTTATAGATAAGCCGAACTATTCTCCAAAATATATTTCTATTTATATCCATGCCAACCATGCATGAATTCCCATTCCTCCACTTTTCTTACCAACAATTGTTATTGCCAGAATTTAAAAGTTTTGCTAATAACAGTAATTTTTTGTCGTTCTAATTTGCATGTTCCAGCTTACTGATACAGCTGAGTGTCTTTCATATGCTATCAACCATTTCATTTTTGGAATTCCTGTCAAAGTCTGTGCCTATTTTTCTATCAGATTGACTTTTTTTTTTAAGGTAAACTCCACCCCCAGTGTGGAGCTCGAACTTGCAACCCTGAGATCAAGAGTCACATGCTCTATGGACTGAGCCAGCCAGGCACCTCTTTTTTTTTTTTTTTAATGTTTTTTAAAATGTTTTTTTATTTATTTTTGAGACAGAGAGAGACAGAGCATGAGCAGGAGAGGGGCAGAGAGAGAGGGAGACATAGAATCTGAAGCAGGCTCCAGGCTCTGAGCTGTCAGCACAGAGCCTGACGCGGGGCTCGAACTCATGGACTATGAGATCATGAACTGAGCCAAAGTCGAACGCTTAACCAACTGAGCCACCCAGGCGACCCCCCCTTTTTATTTAAGTTCTTATGGTGGCTACCAATCCTTTGTCAGGTGTTATAAATATCTTTTCCCACCTTGTGACTTGTCTTTTCCTCTTTACCATGTCATTCAAAGAATAGAATTACTTCATTTCAAAGGAATCAAAAGAATCAATCTTTTTCTTTTATGGTTTGTGCTTTTTTTGTATCTTGCTTAAGAAGTCCTTCTCTCCACCTACCTAGGTCATGAAGACAGTCTTCTATAGTATCTTCTAAAGACTATAGCTTTGCCTTTCACATTTGCCTTTTAGCTATACAGAATTAATTTTTGTGAATGGTTGTACGATAACGCTTTCCCTCAAACAAATGGCCAAGTATCTCCAAGCCATTTAGTGAAAAGTTCACACTTTCCCTGATGATCTCTTCCACCACTGATGTTTATCCTTGTTTCGTTTGTGATCTCAAAGTGAAAAATTCCAGTGTGTCACTATTTGTTTGGATGTTTCCTGTAGTTTTTTGTTTTGTTTTGTTTTTGGTTTTTTATTTTTTAAGATTTCATCAGGTTAAGGGCGTTCCCTTCTATTCCTGAGTTGCTAAGAGTTTCTCTCATAACACCTTGAAGGCTGTCTATTATTTTCCTTTATTGAAATTATCTTTTTATTTTTTCTCTCTTAATTTGTTAACCTGGTGGGTTACATTAATTGATTTTCTCTGTTAAACCAACTGTGTGTTCCTGGTGTAAGCTCACCTTTGTCATACTTGAGTATTCTTTCTAAACGTTGCTGAATTCGTTTGGTTCTCTCCTTTTGTTTTGGGATAGGCCTGTAATTTTCCATTCTTCTCTTGCCTTTGCCAGGTTTGGGTAATAAAGTTACCAACATACCAAAGTTACATCAAGTCAGATTCATAGACTATGTAGGGGAGTGTGTTGCCACATTTCATATTACTGGGAAGATAAGGCTGGGATTATTTTTTTTAATTTTTTTTTAATTTTTTTTTAACATTTATTTATTTTTGAGCAGAGAGAGACAGAGCATGAACGGAGGAGGGGCAGAGAGAGAGGGAGACACAGAATCGGAAGCAGGCTCCAGGCTCTGAGCCATCAGCCCAGAGCCTGACGCGGGGCTCGAACTCACGGACCGCGAGATCGTGACCTGAGCCGAAGTCGGACACTCAACCGACTGAGCCACCCAGGCGCCCCATTTTTTAAAATTTTTTGATGTTTATTTATTTTCAAGAGAGACAGACAGAGCATGAGCAGGGGAGGGGCAGAGAGAGAGGGAGGCACAGAATTCAAAGCAGGCTCAAGGCTCTGAGCTGTCAGCACAGAACCCAACACGGAGCTCGAACCCATGAACCGTGAGATCATGACCTGAGCCAAAGTCAGACATTCAACCTACTGAGTCACCCAAGCGTCCCAAAGGCTGGGATTTTTTTTAATCAGATGTTTGGTAGGACTTGCTGTGAAGCCATCCAGCCTAGTGTTTTCTCTGTGGGAAGATTTTTTGCTACTTATTCACTGGTTTTGATGATTTTAGGTAGGGTGGCCATAAAATTTATTGTCTAATTCTTGAGTCAGTTTTGGTAATTTATACTTCCCTAGAAATGGGCTTATTGGCTCTAAACTTTAACATTTATTGGTATAGAGTTATTGGCAGTATCATCTTCCTATGAATAGTTTTGAAGTTTGCAATGTCTGTGGTTTTGCCCCACACTGGAACTCTCCGGCCTTGCCTAGGTCTGTTTGAAAGGCATCCTGTGGGGCGCCTGGGTGGCGCAGTCGGTTAAGCGTCCGACTTCAGCCAGGTCACGATCTCGCGGTCCGTGAGTTCGAGCCCCGCGTCAGGCTCTGGGCTGATGGCTCGGAGCCTGGAGCCTGTTTCCGATTCTGTGTCTCCCTCTCTCTCTGCCCCTCCCCCATTCATGCTCTGTCTCTCTCTGTCCCAAAAATAAATAAATAAATAAATAAATAAATAAATAAATAAAAAAGAAAGGCATCCTGATAGGTCTGTTCTCAGCCTTGGTTTCCCCCAGCTCGGTGCTCATGGATTTTTCTTGTTTTCTGGGCCCTGATCCCGAAGTGCTTAAGCCCTGGCTCTCTCCTGCAGGTCCCCCAAGACCAAGTTCTTCTTCACAGTCATCCCCCAGCCCATCTTGCTGAGCCCGGGCATAACCTTCACGCTCCCCATTATTTTTCGGCCTCTGGAGGAGGTAAGGTTTGCCACTTGGAGGGCACGGGCAGGGAGGGACACAGGCACGATGACCTTGGAAGAGGGAGCAGGGCAGAGCAGCAAGGAGCACCCCGCCCCCCTTGCACCTGTGCGTGTGTGCGTGCATGTGCGCATACACACACACACACACACACACACACACACACATCCTGCCAGCTATAGCAAAAACTCCAGCTAGTGAAGCCCTGGAGAGGCTCAGACTATAAACTCACTAAACTGAGGGGGGTTCCCAGTTGGATGTTGGGGGCTAAAATTTGTGCTACTGTATTAGCCACAAGAAAGCCCTAGATTCCTTAGCCCAAAACACTCCCCCAAATACTTTGTTCCTCACCAAAAAGGCCCCATATCTCTGAGACTAGGGCAGTGTTGAAGGACAGGCAACCGGCTTTCCTTCAAGACAAAAAGCGAGGGTCATGGCCCAGCCCACCCCTCAGTGACTGTGTTGGGGGCATGGCCAAGAGCTGGGGCGGGATGTGTGGTCCCTGAATACCATGTAGGTACCACCGATCAGTGACTGCCTGCTCCCCCCACCTCCTCCCACCCCACCTGCAGAAGGAGTACGTGGACCAGCTGTGGTTTGAGAAAGCAGAGGGGATGTTCTGTGTGGACCTGAGGGCCACCCTGCCTTGCCACAGTCTGACCTGCCCACGATCCTTGCAGTTGCCCACTTGTGCCGTGGGGGACATGACTGAGGCCTGGTTCTGCCTGGAAAATGTGGGGTAAGGGGAGCGGCTGAGGCTCCGAGGCAGGGAGTGTGAGTGCTGTGAGGAGGGTCCCAGGGAGCTGATGGGGGAAGGGGGAGGGGGAGAGACGGTGGGGCCCAGCATCACCACCTTTCTGAAGTAGGGGCAGCAGACAGAATGAGCTCAGTGACCCTGATCTACACCCCCTCCAGGGACTTGCCCACCTTCTTCACCTGGGAGTTCCCCAGCCCGTTCCAGATACTGCCCACCACGGGGCTGCTGGAGCCAGGCCAGGCCTCTTGCATCAAGGTGACCTTTCATCCCCTTATGGCCACCATCTATGAAGTTCAGGCCACATGCTGGTATGGAGAAGGCAGCAAGCAGAAAAGAAGCATCCAGCTGCAGGCCGTGGGTGAGGCCCGACTTCCCACCTGTCCCCAGAGCCCACCTGCTGCCCGTCCTGGTTCTCAAAGCCTCAGTGTGCCCCCTCCACCTCCCCTGCCGGCCTGTCCTCCACCAGTTCCCCACTCTCCCCCAGCCCTGCAGGCTCTGTCTTCGCTTTGCCTTCCTTGGTGTGGCAGACCAGTGTTTCCCTGGGCACACCTACCTTCTTCGAGGGGCTGTTCAGGTGGGGCCACAGAGGCCCCAGGTGGATTTCTTCCCAAGACTGTCTCATCTCCGTCCCAGCCAAATGTGCCCAGCTGCTGGTGAGCATAAAGCAGAAGCGACCAGAGGACCGGGATGCTGAAGGTTTCCAGAAAGTGTTGCACTTCGGCTCTGTTGCTGTGGGCTGCACTGCTGAGAGACAGATCAAGCTCTATAACCCTTCCATGGTACGCGTGGTAGGCGTCCTGTGTATAAGGGGGAGGAGGGGGCATCCCGTGTATAAGGGACTGGAGGAGGTGTCCTGTGTATAAGGGGCGGAGGGGGTGTCCTGTGTATAAGGGGGGGAGGGAATGTCCTGTGTATAAGGAGGGGGCAGACCACAGGGCTGGCTGCTCCTAAAACCCACCCCCTTTACAAAATGCCCTCTTCCTGTCCATACCTTTGGCCCCAAGCCTCGCGTGAACCACGTCTGTTGATACACACATGTGTCAGCAGGTGTCAGCTGGTGTCCTCCTCCCTTCTCAGCTGGGGGTTGGGCTGGAGTATCCCTTGACCACCCCCAGAGCAACTCTAAGAGCAGCCCTAAGATTGTCCTAACCCTAGGACCACAGCCAGCCTTTATGATACCTTTGGGAAAGAAAAGAGTGTCCCCAGGCAGTCCCGGTGCAGGGCACACAGCTTGGTCTCCTCCTTCCTCCTGATGGAGGTGGCTTCATGCTCAAACTGACAAGAGGGGCATAGGCTGGACTTCAACTGCCCTCACCCCCTCAGCTGGGCACCTCGGCAAGGACAACTGCCTCACTCTGTGACCTCACCCTTCCTGCCCCCGCCTGGCCCCACAGGTGAGCGCCCCCTTCAGGATCGAAGTGGCCCCAGACATGCTGGCCAAAGATCACACCTTCTCCTGCCCCACTACCAATGGCATTGTGCCTCCGGGAGAGAAGAAATTCGTGTCGGTGTTCTTTCACCCCGAGACCTTGGACATCAGAACTATTGACTACTTGTCCATCATGCCCTCTGGCTGTGCCTCCCACACATTGCTCAAAGTCGTCGGTTTCTGTAGAGGTACTGGCAACCCTAGAATGCTGCCCGGCCTCTGGGGACCAGAGCAGCCAGCCTTTAGGGCAGAGCAGGGCTCTTTGCCAGCTTTTAAGGGTGTGACGCCTCCTTGCCCTTCAGCCTGGGTGTCTGGTGCCCCCTGGTGGGCTCCATGCAGAATCAGTTTTGGACACCTGGAGATCAGGTTCCCCCTGTCATCCCTGGTGACTTGGAGGTCAGCTCAGGTTGCTGGGGTTCTGGGCCTTTCCAGCCCAGCCTTCTGTCTCCAGGCAGCACTGCCTTCCACCAGAGGGACCCTTTCTGAGACATCCTCCAGGAGGCTGATGCCCCAGCCCCACACAGGTGGCAGGGCCTGCTCACAAGAGCCCCATCTCCTATGCCCAGGCCCTGAGGTGTCCCTGCAGCACTGCTGCGTCAACTTCGGCTGGGTCAACCTCGGGGAGACCTTGGAGCAGACCCTGTGGGTTGAGAACAAGTCAGACTGCACAGCCTACTTCCAGTTTGCCATTGACTGCCAAGAGAGTGTCTTCGACATCAGACCTGCCTTTGGGACCCTGGTGGGCAAGGCCCGCATGACCTTGCACTGTAGCTTCCAGCCCACTCACCCCACCATCTACTCTCGGCGAGTGGCCTGTCTCATCCACCACCAGGTGAGCGGTGGGGGAGGGAGGGAGGAGGGGCTCTGCTGGGAGCTGGAGGAGGCAACCTGAGGCCCAGTGATGAAGACAATGCTTGGTGATCACGGCCCTGTATTCCGGAACTTCTGCTTGGATCATCTCTCCAGGGCCTCAGCCTGGCTTTTGGAGCCAGAGCTTGGCCAGGGTCACACGAAGGCTCACTCAGAGCCAGGCAGGTATGCCAGTCTCACCCTGACGACTGCCAGGCCGAAGGCTTTGCTGCTGCTGCTGCTGCTGCTGCTGCTAATAGGCTGGGAAGAGAGAGGGGAGACTGGATTCACCCTCACAGCATGTGCGGGGCAGAGAGCCTTGAAGTGAGGACCCAACTCAGGGCCCTGGGGAAAGTCATACAAATTGTGCCCTGACCAGCTGACTCCTGGCCAAGGTGGTGAGTGGGGGCTGAAATCCAGCCTCACCCAGACACATGTCACAGGACCCACTCTTCCTGGACCTGATTGGGACCTGCCACTCGGACAGCACCAAGCCAGCCATCCTGAGACCTCAGCACCTTGCTTGGTACCGCACACACCTGGCGCGGGGCCTGACGCTCTACCCTCCGGACATCCTGGGCACCATGCTGAGGGAGAAGAAGCTGGAGCAGGATAAGAATGGGGCCCTCCTGATTCCTACTGAGGTTTGATGGACCCTTTGGGGCTCCCCACAGACAGGCTACCCTCCCCAGGTTCATGCCCCCTTCTCTAGAAACTCTTGGGAAACCCTGTGCCCCCAGAGCCCTGTGGGTGCCATCAGTAGTTGGGGATTGTTTGTGTGGAGCCCTTGTAGCCTTTTCCAGGAAGGGGCGTGTGGATGAGGAGCAGTGGCGAGAGGAGTGGCAGTTGGGCCCCTGCTCACCTGTCTCTCCACACACAGGCCCCGGAGAACGTGTCAGCCCCACAGTATCCTCTGATCTCCCCCATGAATGAGTACTTCTTCGATGGTACCAGCGACATAGCCATCTTCCCTCCACCTGTCAGCATAGAGCCCACTGATGCGGATTTCGGTGCCTGCCCTGGGCCCGGGGACCCCAAACCTGTCCCCCTGTGCCTGATGAACCACACCAAAGGCAAGATCACAGTGGTCTGGACACGGAGGTCTGACTGCCCCTTCTGGGTGACCCCAGACACCTGTGATGTGCCCCCACTCAAGTCCATGGCCATGCGCCTGCACTTCCATCCGCCTTACCCTAACTGCCTGTACGCTGTGGAGCTGGAGGCCTTCGCTGTCTATAAGGTGTGTGCAGGGAGACGAGATGGGGGTGGGGAGGGCTGCCTCTCTTCCCTGGAACCTGAACAGCAGGGTGGGGTTGGAGGGGGAGGTGCTGCTGTGAGATCCATCCTCTCTGTGCCAAGCTCCTCTTTGGCTGGATAGTGGTCCTTACTGGTTTGCCTTCTCCCGGGCTCATGGGCTTGCCTTGGCCAAGGGGCTTCTTAGCCCATCTGATTATGTCTCACTTATATGTGGCCTCCCACTCACTCCAGAGGGAGCACCCAGCTGGGGTGAAGCCTCTTGGGAAAATTTGGCATACAAGGAGCATCTCCCTAGGGCTCGTTAGGAGGTGGTCCATCCAAAGACCCATGGGCAGGAGGAACCAGGTCTGGGGCACTGAGTCAGGGGTGCTGGGTAATTAGGTGTGTGTCAGGGGGAGGGGCTTCTAGCACAACTTCCTTTGGCTGGGGAACTCAGACCACAGGCTGTGCCCAGCCCAGCCTCTTGGTCCCAGATGCTGGTCGCACCCTCTTCATCTCTGGTCCTGCTTTTTCCTTTCCTTGTTGGCTCTGCCCACCCTGCTGTTCTTTCCCAGAGTCCAGGTGCTGGGGCCGAGAGAAAAGTAGAGTCCCTTACCAGCTATGTGACCCTGGGCAAGTCCTTTAATGTCCCCGAGCCCTGGTCTTTTCATCTAAAAATTTGGGGCCATATCCGAACTTTTGAGAAGGACTTCCAAAGCTTAGTCTTTAATTGCCTCCATTCTAATATCTTGGCAGTGGGAAAATGCAGAGTTTTGTAGGCATAAGGCTGTGGACACCTGGCTTTGCCAAGGCTGAGCCCTCCAGATTTTTAGGCTGCTGGCTTTATAGCCTGCACTGTCTGATAGGGCAACCACCAGCCACATGTGGCTACCGAACACCTGAAGTGTGACTAGTCCAAACTGACATATGTCGTAAGACAGGCCTTCAAAGACTTAGCACGAAAAGAGTGTGAAGTAGCTCATGCGTCACTTAGATATTGACTATATGTTGAAATGATAAGATTTTGGATCTATTAGGGTAAATAAAACATATCCCTGAAATTAATTTCCCGTGTTTCACTTTGTTAACGTGGCTGCTAGAACATGTAACATTACGTTTGCGGCTTGCATTTGTGGCTCATGTTCTATTTTGATTGGCCAGCGCTTCTCCAGGCACATTCCTGCAGGATGAATGCTGTTCTCACATCCCAGCCCCAGCCTTGTCCTTGTGCTGTTGTGGTTATTAAAGAGCATATTTGCTGAGTGCTCAGCGTGGGCCTGGCACGCTGCAGTTGGAACTGTCAGGATGGTTGTTCTCTGCACTGCCTTCCCAGGGAACCCCTCTCTCTGTGCCCAATGTGGGACTCCTGCAGTGCAGAGGAGGAGCTAGGGGACCCCACAGGGTCAGACACAGGAATTCTGAGCTTATCCTTGGGTCCACCCCCCTGCAGGTCCTCCAGAACTACCATAACATCGAGGAGGACTGTACCGTGTGCCCCTCCTGGTGCCTGACCCTCCGCACACGAGGCCATAGCTATTTTGCTGCCTTGGAGCCCCACATCCCTCAATATTCTCTGGACGCCCCCAAGGTGAGCGTGGCCCCAGTAGCAGTGGGAGGTGGGACAGGGGAGCTCGGCTTCTGCTTTGGCCATCTCTGCACTCTGATGCCCTGAGAAACATCCCAGCACCCTCCGGGGCCATCTCAACCTCCCCCACCACTAGCCCCTGGGGCTCTGGGCATGGAGGACTGGGGCTTGGACCACTGGTCCCCTCCCTGATCCATCTGAGATACTCCCTGGGCCTCTCATGCTGAGGTTTAAAATTCTCTAGCTCTTTCATTTGTCTGTGCTTGTTTACTGAGCACCTGCTAGGGGTATGGCCACTCACACCATGAGCCCCTGCCCTTGGACATTGGGAGGCCAGTGAGGGTCACAGAGTTGGTCCCTCAGCTTCCTGAGTCATAATTCCCAGGCCTCTCTGAAGGGCTTTTGGAGGCCCTGTATGACCTGGGCAGCCAGATGACAGATGGTTTAAAAGCACAGACCTTGGAACCAGACGGCCAAGTTCCTTCGACACCTCTTCCCAGCTTCCCTTACCTTTGTTGCCCTTTTCATCTGTCTCCCCTACCCTTTCACACCTCATATTGTTGGAAAGGTGCTGCTTTGGGGCACTGTGCTAGGGGGTGATCCTGCCCCCCCTCCCCAGCTGCACATTTGCTCTCCAGTCCCCCGACTGACTTCACCTCCGAGGTTCAGCTCAAATCCCTCCCTGACTGCATGAGGTTCCCCTCCCTGACCCCTGTCCCTTTCCCTTGGCCAGTTCATCCCAGCAGTTTGTGGCCTTTACTGCCATCCACCAGATTTTGGGCCTGTGTCACCCCTGCACTGCCTCACATACGTGCACTTTTGCCCCAGCTGGATGGGCCACCCTGGCCAGCAATTTCAGGCCTTGTGTTTTATGTAGACTGGAGCTGGCCACACCCTATGTGCTTAAGAGATGTTTGGAAGCCAGGATTTCTGGGGCCTTCCCTTTCTCAAAGTGGGGTTCCCCTCAGCCACCTAGATGAGAATCATCTATAAAAGCCTATTTAAGTGTTGAGGTTCCTCAAAAAATTAAAAATAGACCTACCCTATGACCCAGCAATAGCACTGCTAGGAATTTACCCAAGGGATACAGGAGTACTGACGCATAGGGGCACTTGTACCCCAATGTTTATAGCAGCACTCTCAACAATGGCCAAATTATGGAAAGAGCCTAAATGTCCATCAACTGATGAATGAATAAAGAAATTGTCGTTTATATACACAATGGAGTACTATGTGCCAATGAGAATGAATGAAATATGGCCCTTTGTAGCAACATGGATGGAACTGGAGAGTGTTATGCTAAGTGAAATAAGCCATACAGAGAAAGACAGATACCATATGGTTTCACTCTTATGTGGATCCTGAGAAACTTAACAGAATCTCATGGAGGAGAGGAAGGAAAAAAAAAAAGAGGTTAGAGTGGAAGAGAACCAAAGCATAAAAGACTCTTAAAAACTGAGAACAAACTGAGGGTTGATGGGGGATGGGAGGGAGGGGAGGGTGGGTGATGGGTATTGAGGAGGGCACCTTTTGGGATGAGCACTGGGTATTGTATGGAAACCAATTTGACAATAAACTTCATATATTGAAAAAAAAGAAAGAAAGAAAGAAAGAAAGAAAGAAAAGGCTGTTTATCCCACAGTTTCTGGACCAGGATCTCTGAAAGTGAGTTCTCCAAAGGATGATTTGAGGGCATCTGGGTGGCTCAGTCACTTGAGTGTCCAATTCTTGATTTTGGCTCAGGTCATGATCTCACAGTTCATGGGATCGAGCCCCACATCAGGCTTGGGATTCTCTCTCTTTCAAAAATAAGTAAATAAACATGAAGAAAAAAAAGGTGATTTGAGGGCACCCTAAAATGAAAGACCTACTTAACTTTGAGGAGATCTCAAGCCTGTGTTTCCTGGGCCCACTTCCTACGGCCATTCTATCTCACTGTCCAGAGGTTTCTGGAGGACAGAAGCATTTTTTGGTGCCAAGCTGTGTCCCTCCATTCCCTGCTCCCAGGGTAGTGATTGGGATGTGTGGAGGTGCCTTGGATCTCCTTGGAGACAGGCCCACATAGACTTCCCTGAGTGTGTATATCGGTGGGGTAAGGGAGGCGGGTGCGTAGATCTGAGTGTGGGTCCCTCTTGTCTCGCACCCCAGCTCTTTCCTGCAGTGTCCCCCAGCGAACCCTCCTACCGCAGCCTGCTCTTGATCAACAAAGGCTCCATGCTGTTGACCTTCAACCTGGCCCCCCAAAGCAGCTCAGACATCTCCTTGCGGCCCAGTTCAGGCCTTGTGGCCCCGGGAGCCCACCAGATCTTCCTCATCTGTACCTACCCGAAGGGCAACGCTTGGAAGCAACACATTTTCTACTTGCAGTTCAACTTTTGTCCCCAGTATATCAAGGTAAAAGGCAGAGCTAGGGGACTGGGTCCTGAGGAGCGAGCCATAGTCTGGGGCTTCCCTTTTCAAAGCCAAATTCTGGGGTTGACCTCTAAAGCTCCCCTAAAGTAGTCAGGGGGCTGCTCCTCTCCCAGGAAGTGCCATAACAGGGAGAGGGCACCTTGGCCACATCTGTGAACAGCTCTCCTAACCCCAGGGCCCAGCATATCCACCTCAAGGTGTCTGGAACAAGAAAAGGGGTGCAGATGTCCCAAAGGAATAAGTGGGGGCAATACAAGACTCATATCTGCAGACAGTAGAAGGGTGTTTGGGGCGGGGCCAGGGAAAGGGGTCAGGGTGGTGGCCCCATCTGGCCCATGGAATGGTCTGCACATCCTCTCTTGGTCTCCGAATTCTTTTTAAGAGCCATCTCCTGGGTCAGACACTGCCAACTCGGCTTTGACAGAAGCTGTCTATGCCCAGACTGGAGGAGGGCCTTTTGCTGCCCTCTCCAAGGGGGAAAAGCTGCCCACCCTGGCTTCTTGAACATTTGGGGGAGCCAGGTGAGGTCAGAGCTCTTCTCTCCCTCCTCCGGCCCCAGGAGGTAAGCATGCAGAGCCGGGAGGAGCCCCTACATCTGAAGCTGGACACCTGTAAGAGCGTGTTCTTCAAGCCCACCTGGGTGGGCTCCTCCTCCAGCAGCCTCTTCACCTTCCGCAACCCCTCGCGTCTGCCGCTGGAGTTTGAATGGAGGGTTTCCCAGCAACACCGGAAGATGCTGGCCGTCCATCCCACTAGGGGACTTATCCAGCCCAGTGAGAGCCTTGTGAGTGCCCTGCCCCACTGCTGGGGGCCCGAGGGAAGGAAATTGCTGGGATTCAAGGGAAGAGGGACCCATGCTCCTATCTACATGCTCCTCCCACCCCCAGCTAATAAACACACTGGGGGAAGTCTATGTGGACTATGGTGGGCCATCTCCAAGGACATCCAAGGTCATCCTTGCTTTCACCACCATCTGTTACTCTTGCCTGTGAGGGGCCAGGCTTACCGTGTGCACCCTCCCATTCAATCTGTAATCACCTCCCCTGCCTTCTAAGTAGGTGTGACAGTTACCCCTGTCATAACTCCCATTTTACAAAGAAGAATTGAGACTTAGAGCAGAAAAAGTCATTTACTAAGATTGTAAATTAGGAGGTGCAGAGCTGGAACTTGAACCAGAGTTTCAAGGGGCAAGTCCACTCTCCCTCCACGGTCCCCAAAGCCGTGAGATGGCTGGGAGGTGGTTTGGAGCAGCTGTATTTGGGGCCAAATGGGTGGGGTGTCATTAAGGCATGAGGAAGGGTACTCCTTGAGATCTGAGCAGCAGTCTGGAGGGGGACACAGGCTGGGGCCCAAACTAGCAGAGCATCATTCCCTGGTCTAGGGCCTTATAGACCATTTGTGGGACCAAATTTGGGCCAAGGCCACCAGCACACAGTGTCTGGAAGAACCCAGGTAGTAGTGAGGTGAGAGACCACACAGGCCCTGGAGTCAGCTTTGAGAGTTCACACCCCAGCTCCCACCAAGCACTCTCACCAGCTGTGTGACCTTGAGCAAGTTCCCTGCGCCTGGGTGGCTCAGTCAGTTGAGCGTCTGACTCTTGATTTAAGCTCAGATCATGATTTCAGGATCATGAGAAATGAGCTCTGAGTCAGGCTCCGAGCTGGGCATGGTTGAGATTTTCTCTCCCTGCCTCCCTCTCCCTTTCCTTTTGCCCCTCCCCCCTGATGTGCCAGAGTGCTTTCTGTCTCTCTCTCTCTCAAAAAGAAAGAAAGAAAGAAAGGAAAGGAAAGGAAAGGAAAGGACAGGAAGGAAGGAAGGAAAGAAGGAAGAAAATGAGGCACTAAAATAATACCACTTAGCTGGTGGGGATAAAGGATTGAGGGACTGAGGGAGATAACATAACATATGATGTGTGACAAGTGCCTGACATGGGGTAAACACTCAGAAAGGGGTACCGTAGCTTGATATTCTCAGATGCCAGGGGCCTGGGCAGGGGGTTCTGGAGAGCCCCATGCAGGGATGATCTCTCTGACCCCAGACAGTGACGTGGACCTTCAGCCCGCTGAAGGAGACCAAGTACCTGTTCCGAGTGGGGATGTGGGTCTGGGAAGCCGGTCTGCCCCCAGACACCAAGCCCCCCGCTACCACCCACTACATGCTCCGGCTGGTGGGCATGGGCATCACCAGCAGGCTCTCTGTGAGTAGGGGAACTCTGGCAGGTGGGGCTGGGAGCTGGGGCTCTGGGGGCCAAGGCATAGGTGGCGGGGGCGGGGGGAAGGCCCCGGGGTGCCCAACTCCAAGAGGGCAGGGGATGGGAGCCCTCTGGCCCTGCCCTGCCTTGGAGATTCCCTGAAGCCAGGGGTGGGAAAGCCAGGGCTGTGACTGGCTGACTCGGGCCCTCAGGCAAAGGAAAAGGAGCTGGATTTCGGGAACCTGCTGGTGAACAGCAAGCAGTCCAGGTTGCTGGTGCTTCTGAACGACGGCAACTGCACCCTATATTATCGCCTGTTCCTGGAGCAGTGTAGCCCTGAGGTCATGGACGACAGCCCACTTGGTACTCAGGCCTCGGCTTGGACTGGGGCAAGGGAGGCAGGCAGTGAGACTGGTTAAGACTGGTTAGGGGCGCCTGGGGGGCTCAGTCGGTTGAGCATCTGACTCCTGATTTTGGCTCAGGTCATGATCCCAGGGTTGTGCATCGAGCACCCTCCCACACACACATTGGGCTCCACAATGAGCAGGGAACCTGCTTAAGATTCTGTCTCTCTCCTTCTGCCCCTCCCCTGTTCGCTCTCATGCATGCACTCACTCTCTCAAATTAAAAAAAAAAAAAAGGTTAACCAGATCATGGTTTGGGGGCAGGCAGAGCAGGGCTTAAAACTTGGTGTTTCTACCTTTCGATGTGTGGTATTGGGCAGTTCACTCTCTGAGCCTCAGCTTCCTCATCTGTAAAATGGGACTATTGTTGGCACCTACCTCACAGGGCTGCTGAGTGGAGCAAAGTGCTTAGCAGGTGCCCATGACATGAACACTGGTTGCCTCTGTCTGGTCTGGGAGGAGGGACTCTGCTCCCCGCTTCCCAGCTCTGGGCCTGCTCTCTAGCCGGTTCTCTGCTGGTCCGGGAGAGGGTATCTGGGAAGGAGCAGGAGGAGAGACCGGGACTCTCTGGTCTGTACTCAGTGCCTCTTCTACCCTTGACCCCACCTGGGTCATCCCTGAGCAGCTTTGCAAATGGACCGTACAGAGGGCAGAATGCCACCCCGGTCCCAGGACACCATCTGCTTGTCGGCATGTCCCAACCGCCGGTCCCAGTACTCCTGGATTATCAGCTACTCCCTCCTCTCACACAGAGGTACCTGGGCCATCTGGCAGAATCAGGGTCAGGGAGGAAAGGGGGAGGGCTGTGTGAGCAGGACTTGGGGCGGAAGGGTGCTGAGGTTCCGGACAGGGAAAGCAGAGTGAGTGTTAGCGTGCAAGGGTGTGCCTCTGGGTGAATGGCATGTATGTCTCATGCCAACCACATGTGTCTGTGTGTATGTGTGCCTGTGTGTGCCTGAGCCGTGGAGGGCTCAGTGTGAAGGGTTTGGAGCTGTGCCTATTTACTGTGGGATCTTAAGACAAATCCCCAACCACGTGGGGGCCTCAGCTTCCTCCTCTACAAAATGGAGCTGTTACCAGCTTGCTCCGGGGCCCACTGGGAGGAGTCTGGGGCAGCACAGAAGAGGAGCTAAGAGCGTAGATCCGAGCCAGACTGCCTGGGATTGGATCCTGGTCCAAGCATTCACTAGCTGTGTAATTTAGCAAATTGTTTAACCACCCTCTGCCTCAGTTTCCAGATAGTAAAATGGAATAATAATGGTGCACAGGCCAAAAAAAAAAAAAAAAAAAAAGTACTGATACATGTTACCACATCACCTAATGAAAACATTAGGGCAAGCAAAAGAAGCCAGTCACAAAAAAAGCCACATATTGTATGATTCCATTGATATGAAATGTCCAGAATAGGCAAATCTGTAGAGACAGAAAACAGATCAGTGGTTGCCAGGGACGGGGGAAGGGGAGAATGGGGACCGACAGCTACTTGGTACCAGGTTTCTTTCTGGGGTGATGAACATGCTCTAATATGGACAGTGGTAATGGTTGCACGACTCTGAATATACGAAAAATCTGAATTGTATGTGTTAAAAGGGTTAATTTTATGGCATATAAATTACATCTCTTTTTTTTTTATAAATTATTTTAAGTTTATTTATTTTGAGACAGAGAGAGTATGAGCAGGGGAGGGGCAGAGAAAGAGTCCCAAGCAGGCTCTACAGGGTCAGCGCAGAAAGCCAAAATCAAGAGTCAGATGTTTAACCGACTCAGCCACCCAGGGGCCCCTAAATTATATCTCAATAAAGCTGTTAGTGAAAGTCAGTTTGAAAACAGTAATGAACGGTGCACATTAGATACAGTGATGCATGAAGAGCACTTAAGACAATGCCTGACATGGAGTGCCTGGGTGGCTCAGTGGGTGAAGCCTCCGACTTTGGCTCAGGTCATGATCTCACGGCTCGTGGGTTCGAGCCCCACGTCAGAGCCTGGAACCTGCTTCGAATTCTGTGTCTCCCTCTCTCTCTGCCCCTCCCCTGCTTGAGCTCTGTCTCTCTCAAAGATAAATAAACATTAAAAAAAAAAAAAAAGACAATGCTTGACACATAGAAAGTATCTGACAAGGCTTCACTGTTGGCTGGAAACGTCCCAGATCCTGGGAGACACCTGCTGTTCCTGACAAGGGTCCCAGGCAGGTTGTCCTACACCCTCAGCCTGTGTGCTCTGCTCTGCCCCAGGGCAGCTGGGAGGTGAGGCCACTTCTCTCTCCCACATGTCTTCCGCCTAGATAACAAGGCTGGGGAGAAGCAGGAGCTGTGTCACGTCTTCTTGACGGCTGTGTACCCCTTACTCTCCATCCTGGACGTCTGCTCCATGGGCAGCGCTGAGGGCATCACCCGGAAGCACCTGTGGCGCCTCTTCTCCCTGGACAGGCTCAACAGTTACTTGGAGCGCGACCCTACCCCCGAGGAGCTCACCTATAAGGTGCCTACCCGGCACAGGTGAGGTGGGCAGACAGAAGGGGCAGGGCCCATCTAGGGATGTTCTTGGAGCTTTCTGATCACACTCCCAGCACCAGGCCCTGCCCATGAATACTCTCATCTCCCCCTGAATTCTTGCCCATCCCAGGAGGGGCCAGGAGAAGTCAGGGCTTGGCTCAAGGTCCGAGCACTAGCCCACCCCTGCCCCTGAGTCCCAGATTCTCCAATTCCCACCTGCAGAAAGAGGAGTGCTGAGCTAGCCACCGCCCCACCCCCCACCCCCCGGGAGGGCCCTATACTGTTCCCACCTGTCTCTGAGTCTGTTTCTCTGTTCCACACAGCACAAGCCAGATCCCCACCGTCTTCACCCCTCTGAAGCTCGACTTCAATTTTGGAGCAGCACCGATAGAGGCCCGGCCCTCTGTGGTGCTCCTGGCCCTGAAGAACATTGGAGCAGTACCCCTGGACTGGTATGGTGGGCTTGGAGGGGGCTTTTGAAGGGCTTGGGAGACAGGTGTTGGAGGCCTTCTCTTGGTGGTGGTAGTCCTGGCTGCCTGATCTCTGTGAACAGTGGATCCCCTCATTGATGGGATGGGGAGGCCAGGGTGGGACAGAGCCTCAGTCCAGGGATGCCAGGCCTGCATGGGGGCGAGTGAAGATCTCTGGTAGGGAAGGACAGGGACAGGCTGTCGCCGAGCCAGTGTCTGGGAGGATGACGTGGCTGAGCCAAAACACCTGGGCTGCAGGAAGGCTTGAGGCTGGCCGCGGGGCAGGCTGAACTTCTCCAGGTCACATGGGCACCGGCCTGGGGCCCTGAGCCTGCCAAGCTTGGCCCTTGCTGTGCTCGACTTTCTTCCCACTGGGGGCCCGAACTTGGGTCCAGTAAACATCCTGTGTCCATGCCAAGGCTGTTTCTTGTTCTTCCCCCCTGTCTCTGCCACGCGTCTTGATTTCCTAGTAAACTTCCTTTTGATGACTTCTAACTTTTCTTGGCTAAGCGGAGGTGAGAAAGAAGTGTACCCATCTGGGTCAGGCTTGGGAGAGACAGTCAGGGGCCCAGCCTGGGAAAATATGTTGGGGGGGGGGTCCTCTGTGATCTCGGGAAACTTCCTGCCTGAGCAGAGTCTTGGGGTGTGTGGGGGCAAAGTTGGGTTGGGGTCTGCATCATCAGGGGTGCACTGGCCGTCCTTACTCTCTGGATCATGCTGCCCCTCCCTGTGGTGGGAGCAGCTGGGGAAGATGGCTCCCTAGGTGGCTCCTGTCTGAGAAGGGCCAGGACTATGAGTAGCTGAGGGTTCCTGGCCCTGGTGACTTGAGGAAGCTTGGCAGGCAGGACTGCTGGCCTGGTGGGGAAGGCCCGGGGCCCGCCTGAGCTCCAGATCTGCCATTCACTGGGCTCTTCGAGTGGCCAGAAGCCAGGCCCTACAGGAAAAGTGGCGTTAGTCTGTCCTGGCACGGCACAGGGTATTTTGGTGGGGATTATGCATGCAAGTGTGTTTGTGCAGGAGCAAGCCAGCTCATACTCTCTGTGGAGAGAGTCCAGGTTGCTGGAAACCGAGGTGGGAGGAAATCCAGGCAAGGTGCCCGCTGAGCTGGGCCCATCCGTCAGGAGATCATTTGAGGTCCAGGAAGGCAGTCCGTGCTTCTTCCAGGATTCCAAGCACAGCGGACTTTCCTTGGAAGGCTTGACTCTCCTAGGCTTTTTGTGTTGTGTTTCCTTTCAGTTTCTTAGAAGGCTATTTTTGAAAATTCTAGCTGGTCTCTGCTGAGCTCATAAAGAACAGACTGAAGGTTTTATTCTTGCCAGGACCAGTGAGAAATGGGGAGTGTGGAGTTGGCCTAGAGGTGGCAGCAGGCAGGACAGGGTGAGAACCCCAAGTGGGAGGGGGAGCATCAGAAGAAATAGAAACCCCATAGCAGCCATTCTCCCTCCGGGTCATCTCCTCTGGTGCCTTTGCTCCTGGCCAGGGAGACGGAAGGCCTTAGGGACAGCAGATATGCTGGTTAACATCTTCTGTTCTCTCGTGCACTCATTAAGTCCCGGCTAAATGTTTACGGGGGGCTTCCTAGGTCCAGGCTCCAGACCTGGCCCTCAGAATCCAGGTGCCAACAATTCCAAGCCTGGCCCTCTGGGTGCCATAGGGGTCTGGGGCAGGCCAACTTTTTGATGCAGGGTGATGTGTGCTAAAGAAAGCTATAACTAAGCTAGACCTGCAGCCTAGGGAGGTGAGGCAGAGAGACTGCAAAGAACCTTCCAGACAGAGGGCCTGGAACGTACGTGGCTAAAAGGTCTCAGAGTGGCTGGAGGATTCATAGGGAGGAAGGGGCCCAGGATGTGGCTTGGGAGGCAGGCAAGGGCCAAGGCATCTTTTTTTTTTTTTTTAATTTTTTTTTAAATTTTTTTTTTTTTATTTATTTTTTATTTTTTTATTTTTGGGACAGAGAGAGACAGAGCATGAACGGGGGAGGGTCAGAGAGAGAGGGAGACACAGAATCGGAAACAGGCTCCAGGCTCCGAGCCATCAGCCCAGAGCCCGACGCGGGGCTCGAACTCACGGACCGCGAGATCGTGACCTGGCTGAAGTCGGACGCTTAACCGACTGCGCCACCCAGGCGCCCCCATGGCATCTTTTTAAGAGTTTGAACTTCTTCCTGAGGGCATTGATGGTGATGTAAGCAGGGATGGGGGACAAAGACATGATCTACGTCCATGACCTATCACTCCGGTCTGGGGTGCAGGGTGCAGGGAGAGAAACGGACTAGCAGCTTGAGGTGGGGGAACAGGAAGGGAGACCCACACTAGAAGACTGGCAGGGAAAGGGGGGTGGGATTATTGGGATGGGAACTGGGTGCAGGCAGCGAGGGAAACGGAAGTGTCAGAACTATCGAGAGAACCCTAAAGTAGCAAGATCTCCAGTTTTGCAGCTGATCAGTATCCCCCCCACTAATGAAATGACAAAAACAGTTTATTCACCTGTCAAAAATCACAAAGGTGATGGAAGAAAAGTGAGAAACTCCCCAGGTCCCATTCCACGTCCACTGTGCTGGGGTGATGAGGGGTGTGGAGTGGGCTTTCACACTCAGCGCTTGGACAACGTACACACAAACACAGTCCAGGAGTTATTATATTTCTCTTGCTTTTTTTTCACAGTAATGGCACAATACTATACATAATGATTTCTGCTCAGCATTACACCAATAACATTTTCACTCAACATGATGCCAGTAACATTCTGTTCAGCTCAATACAGATCGATGCATACAATTCTAACTCATTCTTTTTAATATATTGCATAATACTCCCCAATATGAATGGCCCTTAAGTTATTAAGCTAATCTCACACTGGATGACATTAGTTGTTCCCAGTACCTTTTTTTTTTTTTTTGCCACTACAAAGAAAGTTGTAATAAACATCTGTGTATGCGTGCACACGCGTGCACAAGCATGCATTTATTCCTACAGGTTAGTTTCCCAGGAGGGAATTTCTGAGTCAAAGGGCATGAGCTGCTACAATTCTAGTCGGCCCTGTCAAAATCCCTACAACAAAAGTGGTAGCGGTTCCTTCCCTCCCAATGTTTGAAGGTGTCTGTTCTTTCTAAACTTACACAGCATTGAGTGGAACTGGTTTTTTTGTTTGTTTGTTTGTTTTTGTGTGTATGTGTTTGGTTTTTTAGTTTTATTCATTTATTTTGAGAGAGAACGAGCAGGGAAGGGGCAGAGAGAGAGGGGTGGAGAGAGAGCATCCCAAGAAGGCTTCGTGCTGAACAACCTCAGCCTGGAGCCCAAGGGTGAGCTCAAATTCACCAAACCACGAGATCATGACCTGAGCTGAAGCCAAGAGTTGGATGCTTAACTGACTGAGCCACCCGGATGCCCCGAGTGGAACTGTTTATCATGTTTCTGATGTGAAAATATTTCAGGTTGATTCAAGGGAGTCTTGATTTGCATTTCCTCCACTCTTTGTTGAGCATTTCCCCATCTGGCTGCTCCCTGTCCGTGCCCTCCCTGTCATGGCCCAGGTTGAGCCCAGTTCTGTGCTGTGCCTTTGTGAGTGAAGGGGTCTGTCTTTTCAGATTGTAACCTGGGGACCCATTTGCCACTTGTTTTGTCAGCTAGTGAGAGTGCAATATCTACTTTCCCACAATGTGAGGCATTTGGGGAGGCATCAATTCTATGCCCAGAACTGCTCCAGATTCAAGAGAGCCAGCCCTGCTGGGCCATCGGTTCTCTGCCCCTGTGCCCATGCCATCCTGGACACCCTACCTCTTAGGGGCCTCTGGTTGGTCCTGCCAGCATTTTTAGGTGCTTCAAATGGCCCTTCCTAAGAGCTGTGTCACACCAACCCCTCCAGGGTTAATGGCTAACTAACTCAAAGTTACCTACACAAAGTTACCTACACAGGCACTCCCCCTGGACCCCTGTCACCCACAATGGAAGCCCTGACCTGACACTTTGTGTCACCAGGGACCTGCTGCTGTTCCCAAGTTTGGGGGCTATTATGAAATGAGAATCAACCGTAGCCACGTTTGCTCAGCTGTGCATGGGATGGCTTACCAAATTGGGGGAGGGAGTGGGGGAGACCTCCATCCATCCCATCTGGAGCTCAGAGGTCCCACCTCTCTGTTCTAAGAGGCTTCAGTCCTGCTCTGTACCCCTCTCTCAGGGCGTTCCTCTTTCCAAGTGACCAGCAGATTGACCTGGAGCTGTGGGCAGAGCAAGCAGAGTTTGACTGCACTGAGCTGCACCAAATGCGTGTACAGGACAACTGCATATTCTCCATCAGCCCCAAGGCTGGGAGCCTAGGTCCTGGGCAAGAGCAGATGGTGGAGTTCAAATACAGGTGCTCCTCCCATGCCAGTCCTTACACTTCTTGTCCTGGAGATCCCCCTTTCCCTTGGTTCCTGGAAGAGCTTGGCCTTGCACTCTGTGATTCCAGGGTACCCTAAGTGGCTGCTACCCTGGGAGGACCCTGCCCACCCACCTGGTGGGGAGGTTTGATTTTCCTCTTGCCCCATCACAACTCAGGGGTTTCCACATGTTCCCAGGGGCTGGCTGCCTCAAAGTCACAGGTACTTTGCTCTTCCACTTGTACCAGGGCTCAATAACTCATCCCAGATTTGTCTCCTCCCTTCCAGCCACCTGTTCATCGGCACTGATCGCCTCCCAGTGCTCTTCAAGGTGTCCTATGGCCGTGAGATCCTGGTGAGACCCTAGAGCTCCTCTTGCCCTGGACACCGGAGAGAGGAGCAGGAAACCGTGCTCCCCCCTGGGGAGCTAGGGTCCAGATCTCTCTGTTGGGTGCTTCACTTCCTCCCAGGGAAGGATGCTACTCATGGGCTTTCTATTTCCAGCTAAATTTCATAGGTGTGACAGTGAAGCTGGAGCAAAAGTACGTGCACTTCACCTCCACTAGCCACCTGTTCATCCCTGTCCCCATCGACGACACACTGCCCCCAAGGCAGGTCAGTAGTCTACATTGTCCTGGTTACCAAGAAGCCTAAGCATTGATCTCTATACATCAGCATGTATAGAGGTGACAAAGACCCTACCTTCCGGAACTCCTCACTCTACCAGGTGGGGCTACAAGTTTGAACCCTGAGATTGGGCAATTGGGAGAGAGCCAAATCGAGACGTTTCTGCTTCCTGGTGCCTAGTGCTAAGCCCTTTGCCAGACCTCGTTCCCCTGCAAAAGCAGACGGTTCTCTCCTCTAGCAGAGGATTTTTCAAACTTCTTTGACCATGAATCACATTAACGTGTTTTGGATAATAACCCAGTAAGTACATACATCACATACCAATTGAAACATAGTATCACAAATCCATATGTACCCTACTACATGCAAAGTGTTCTGATGTCTTCCGTTTTTATTTTATTGCATTCCATTTCTTACACACTGGACATGACCTGCTAAATTAGTTTCCTGACCTGCTCACTAATAGGTCTCAGCCCCAGTTTGAAAATCACTGCTCCCAAGAAGGACCTCTTTCTGTTAATCCTCAAATAAGTTTTCTAGGTGTGCAGGATGGTTTAGCGTTGGTCTGACTGTATTTCATGGACGTGAGACACACAAAAAACTTCCATGCTGTTCCGCCATCTTGGCTCCCTCTCCTTGAAGGACCTCTTTCTGGAGTGTGAAAAACAAATGTGAATCCTTGCAAAGCTATAGAATTTTCTGTATTAATTGGAAGGAATTGAGTTCCTTTGCTCTGAAAATGTACATTGGAAATCTCCCAGAGCAGGACATAGTGTTTTCTCAAACATGCCACAGGTGAGAAATTTCTAACCTTTTAGAAGTCCTTGTATTTCTGAGCAGAGGCCTCTGGTCATCCATCCTAGAGTCAGAGGAATGGGCTTTCTGGACCTAAGGGGGGGCACCCCAAGCCCCAAGCTCTGTTTGATTTCCTATACCACCCTCTACTCTACTGGCTTCCTGGGAGGCAAAGACTCTTGTGCCCCCTGGAGATCTTTCCAGAGAGACTAGACCACTCCCCCATGGCCTTCAACATAGATGATGGAGAATGCTCCCAGATCTGGAGCCAGGAGACCCAATTGTGCCTTCAGCCAATCTCCACAACCATGGCCAAACTTCCTCTGTCATTCATGAGATGGTGACAGATGGTTGTCTGGACCTGCAAGAGGGCAGCGGAGATAGAAATGAACAGATTTAATTTACATTATGGAGGCAGAATCTTTGGGACTTGCTGGGGCCAGACTTGGAAAGTAGGAGAAAGGGAGGGATTGGGATGTATTGAATTCCTAGTTTGAGCATTTACTGAAAGGAGACACACTGCATATAGAAATAGGCTTTGTAGTGAAGACTTTGGTTTTTTACCAAATTGTAGATGCCTATGAGACAATGCGGGGGGAGGGGGCTTGTCTGGAAGAGGTTGGATACCAGGTCTGGAGCTCAGAGGGTGACCCAAGCAAGAAAAATAAAATCAGCATATTCAGGAGCAGTTGCTGATAAAGATGAGGGGGCAAGACCTAGATCCAAATGAACTGTTTATTCTCTCTGGCTTCCATTTTCTTAAAATGAAGGATTGGACCAGAAGATGTCTGGTTTCTTCCAGGACATTCTGTGATTCCCACACTTCGGAGTTAGCCTTGAGGAGCCTTATACCTTCCTTACACTCCCTTATCTGCCTTTAAGCAGGACTGCCTCTAATGGTGGACATGAAAAGTGTTAGGTGGTTAGAAAGAGAGCCTAGAAAATTCTAAAGAGTGAAGGGTGCATGCGTGGCCAATTCTATAAATTTTAACACTAGAGACACAAGCATTAGTGTCCCCTTATGCCTTGACAAAGGTAAATTTAGAGGGGAAAAAAGGATTACAGAGTATCCTAAAGTGTCACAGTCTGAAAATACAGTTACATACTTCTTGGGTGATCAAGCCACAAGGGAAACCCAAGGTAGTTAGGGAGCTCTGGGGCTGTAAGGGTGACATCATGGAGATCAACCTGCCCTCCTATAGCGGACACAGAATCCCAGGCTGTCTGCATTGCAGCCCTGAGCTGATGTGTGGAGACTTCACTCTTCCTGCCCCTCCCCTTACAGATTTATGAGCTGTATAACGGTGGCTCAGTGCCTGTGACATATGAGATCCAGACCAACATCCTGTCACAGGTTCAGGAAAAGAATTTTGATCACCCTATCTTCAGCTGCCTCAACCCCCAAGGGGAGATCCAGCCAGGCTCAACGGCTCAGGTCTTGTGGATCTTCTCACCGATTGAGGCCAAGACCTACACAGTGAGCAGCAGCCTGGGCTAATTGAGGGTGGATGTTGGAGTTGGCCTCTTCAGCAAGCCTTGCTCTGACCAGTCCCTTCCCCACCCTCCTAACTTCCCAGGTGGATGTGCCCATACATATCCTAGGATGGAACTCAGCCATCATCCGCTTCCAGGGAGTGGGCTATGACCCCCATGTCATGGGGGACACAGCCCCCTTCCACAACATCTCCTCTTGGGACAACAACTCCATACATTCTAGGCTGATGGTTCCTGGACAGGTAGGGGGAAGGGAGGTAGGAAGGCCTGAGGCCTAGGAGGAGCCTGAGGGCCCTGGGGTGGCCAGTGGAGGGATAGGGAAGCTAGGAAGGAAATGCGATGGAGGTGAGAGGGAGGGTTGCAGAGGTAAAGCCTGGAACCAGCCCTCCTCCAGATTTAGGAGGCAGCACTGGTTCAAAGAGAGGCTTACCCTGCCATCTAGTGCCCATAGGAGTTCCTGCTCAAGCCAGTCCACCTGCTGCAGGGCCCTGCATCCTGCCCTCTTCTCTGGACATGGGGATGGGGATTCTGGAAGGGGTTGAAGGAAGCTCTCTCATTTTAGGGCTGTGAGGTGTTATCTTCATACAGAACAGTTCCTCCCCTCGACCTAGATGGATTTTGCTATAAGACATCTAGGGTCAGTAACACCATCTTTA
>NW_026057584.1:18994324-19033714 GCF_023721935.1 Panthera uncia
TTTTTTTGTTTGTTTTGTTTGTTTGTTTGTTTGTTTTTTGAGAGAGTGCACACACACAAGAGAGCAAGTTGGGGAGAGGGGCAGAGGGAGAGAGGGAGAGAGAAAGAGAGAGAATCCTAAACAGGCTCTACGCTGAGCATGGAGCCCAACTTGGGAGCTCGATCCCATGACCCTGGGATCATGACCTGAGCTGAAATCAAGAATCTGATGCTCAATTGGCTGAGCCACCCAGGTGCCCCAGGTCTGGATTTTTAAATGATCATTTTATAACAATTTTTACCCAAAAGAGAAAATATATTCATATACGTTTCAAAAAGCCTGAAGGGAGGCAGAAAATGATCCCAGAACCATAAAGTAGTCCAAGAGCCAACAAAATATAAAATCTAAGTTGAAAAACACATACCGTTTTAGAAAGTTCACTTCCAGATTCCATAATGCGCAAACACAAAGGGATGATTTCTGTTGTCAATAAAAAGTTGATTACTTCCTGCTCATCTGTTTTCACTAGGGCCCCTAAAGAAAATACGGACAAAATTATTTCAGAGTGAATGTTTTTAATTAAAATTAACTTTGGAGTGAGTGTTCATTCAACTAGTTGTGGAACTTAAATAACAGAGAGAAGATACATTGTGGTTCATTCACGTCAGAGAATCAGATTCATACTGATGTTTAAAAAAAAAAAAGGGAAGAGAAAGCAGAGGTTGACTGTTATCAGGCAGCATCTGAAAGATCAGGTACCAGGTTTGGTCCCTCGCATAGTGAGCAGCAGTTCAGCCATCTAAATCATTTTTCTATCATTCTTGGCTACACAATGACATCACCATCTACTTTCCATTTATTTTAGGGAGGAGAGAAGAGTTCTGTATCAGTACTAAAGGATATCCCCAGGTAGCAAAGAAATGGTGTCAATTTGAATCCTATTTCACATTGGACATAAACAAACATTACTTCTTGGTTACTTAATTGTTACTCTTTCCCCAAAGAGCACAATCATGGAAGGGTGTACCCAAACCAGAAACACACACACACCTGAACTTTAATCCTAGTCCCGCAACTAGTTTATCAAAGTTTGGTAGAGTTACCCTCTCTTTAGAGGTCTCTGTTTCTTTATCTATAGAAAAAAGAGTTGGAACAAATGATTTTTGAAATTCATCCCAATTAAATTCTGTTGAGTTCTAAACTGACACCACGGACCAGGTAACAGACACAGTTCAGTGATATCTTCTCTATTCTGTACATAGGGAAGCAGAGCCTCATTAATCAAATGACTGATCCCTGAGCTGTCCAACGCATCAACCAGTTTTTGTATGAAAGGCCTCAATTAGATCTATAATAACTTAATCACTTTCGATTAGAAAGTAATAGCATTTACTTAAATAAGAGCTGGCAATCTATAAATGCTACAATCTCTAAACCGCATACCAAACAGCACATAGAAGAATTTACTAATGTGGCCTATAGCAGATATCAAATTACTATTTAATTTTCACTTTACACGTAGGTTTAAAATCCATTCTGAATTAATTTTTACATAGAGGACAAGGTATAGATTGTGCTTCATGGTTTTACATATGGATATCTTAATTGTCCTACCACCATTTATTGAAAAGACTATTATCCTTTGTTCATGAAATTATCTTCGCACCTTTGCAAAAATCAATTAACCATATCTGTATGGGTCAATTTCTAGACTCCCCATTTTGCTCCATTGATTTACAAGTCTAGCTTTTCTCCAATACCACACTGTCTTTACAACCACAGTTTTCCAGTAGATCTTGAAATCAGGTAGTGCAGGCCTTCCAACTTTGTCCTTCTTTTTAAAATCTGCATATTCTAGCTCATTTGCCTTTCCATATAAATTTCAGAAACAGCTTGTCGTTTCTATATTAAAAAAAAAAATCCTGCGGGGATTTTGTTGTAATTGCTCTAAGTCCATATACATCAGTTTGGGGAGAACTCACATCTCAACAACATTGAATCATTTATATACCTATCAATGAACATGGTATATCTCTGCATTTATTTAGGACTTCTTTGATTTCATCATTGTTTTGTAGTTTTTTACCTACAGATCTTGCACATTTTGTAAGACTTACACCCAAATTTTTCATGTTTTGGTGCTATTATAAATGGTAGGTTTTTAAAATTTCAATTTGACTGTTTTTGCTACCACATAAAATGATTCATTTTAGAATACTGACCTCATATCCTGCAACCTTGCTAAATTCACTAGTTCTAGTAGCTTTTTTTGGGTAGGTTCTTCAAGATTTTTCTATGTAGTTAACCTTGTTGTCTGTGAATAAACAGTCTTACTTTTTTATTTCTAATTTGTATGCCCTTTATTCTTTTCTCTTGCCTTATTGCACCAGGTAGGATTTCCAGAATGATACTGAATAGGAGTGGCGAGAATAAACATCCTTGCCTTGTTCTCAATCTTAGGGGACAATGCCTGGTTTTTCATATTAACTATGATCTTAATGGTAGGATTCTTTTTTTTAACTTTATCAGGTTGAGAAAGTTCTCTCCATTTCTACTTTGCTGGAGTTTTTATCATAAAGGGAGGCTGAATTCTGTCCGCTATTTTTTTTTTTTTTTTTTTTTTAATGAAAGAAACAACCAATATTTCTTCTTTAGTCTGTTGATATGGTCAATTATATTGACCGTTCTTTAAAAAAGATTTGTTTATTTATTTATGAGAGAAAAAGCAACAGCACATGTGAGCAGGGGAGGGGGCAGAGGGGGAGAGAGAGAGAATCCCAAGCAGACCCCAAGCTTAGTGCGGAGCCCCACGTGGGGCTCAACCCCACTACCCTGGGATATGACCTAAGCTGAAATCAAGACTCTGATGCTCAACCGAGCCACCCAGGTGTCCCTAAGATTCTATTTTTAAGTGATCTCTACACCCAATGTGGGACTTGAACTCACAACCCTGAGATCAAGAGTTGCATGCTCTACCAACTGAGCCAGCTAAGCACCCCTATATTGACTGATTTTTGAAAGTTAAACCATCATGCACTCCTGGGATAAACCCACTTGGTCATGACGATCCTTTTTATATATTGTTGGACTTGCTTTGTTAACATTTTGTTGAGAATTTCTTCATCTATGTTCTTGAGGGCTCCTGGCCTAAAGTTTTCTTACAATGTCTTTTTCTGGTTTATTATCAGAGTAATGCTGGCCTTACTAAGAATTTAGAAGCCTTCTATATTCTGGAAAAGTTTCATAAAATTTGGCCATTTCACCTAAGTTATCAAATTTATGGGCACAGAGTTACTAGCAGTATTCTCTTATTATTCTTTTAGTGTCTATGGTCTGTTGTAACGTACACCCTTTCATTCCTGGTACTTATAATTTGTGTTTTCTCTTTTTCTCCCAGTCTATCCAGTTACAGGTTTATTAATTCCACTGAATTTTTTTCAGTAAAAAATTGGGGGTGGGTGAAATAGGTGAAGGTGGTCAAAAGGTACAAACCTCCAATTATAAGTAAGTACTGGGACTGCAATGTGCAATGACTATAATAACAATATCGTATTGCATATTTCAAAGTTGTTAAGAGAGATCTTAAAGGTTCTCCTCACGAGAAAAATTTTTATAACTGTGTGTGGTGATGGATTTTAACTTATTGTGGTAATCATTCTGCAATATATACATGTATCAAATTGTTATGCTTTACATTTAAAACTAACACAATGTTTGTTATGAGTCAATTATATCTCAAAAAAAGGCAGCTTTTGGTTTCATTGATTTTATCTATTGTTGTCCTGTTCTCATTTTCAATGATGTCTGTTCTTTATTATTTCCTTCCTTCTGTTCAATTTAGCTTAATTTGCTCCTTTTTCTATTTTCTTAAAGTGGAAAGGTTTGAACATTGAAGACCTTTCCTCCTTTCTAGTATTAGCATTTTATGCTACAAATTTCCCTGTAAGCCCTGCTTTAGCTGCACCCTGTAAGCTTTGATATGCTGTTTTTATTTTATTCACTTTCAAGTATTTTCTAATTTTTCATGTATCATTTCATTTATATTCAAATTTTTGTGATAACCTTTGAACTGTAAGCAAAAAGTCTAGGCCCAACATTTACCTTCTGCTTGTACTCTCAACTGACTTGGAGAAATTAAGTTTCAGAAAATATATGCAAGGGCAAACAACTAGCTTTATACTGTCTGAGTATTTTTTTTTTTATCCCCCTACAGTTAAGTTTATCCCAAGATCCCAAATGCATCATCTAACTGTAGTGGTTTAAAAACCAGCAGAAGTAGGGTATAATTTAAATCAGAATTAAGGATATAAATGTTTTCTTTTGGCTGGTACCTTGTTCATGTTTTAAATCCTCCATGGGAAAGTTTTGTAACTTAAAAGTAGAAAACAATATATTGGGGGAAAAAGTTTCTAATTAGAGTACCACTTGAGAGGGGATGTAAAAAAGAGTAACATTCACTTGTATATGAGATTAACAGCTACTCCTTAAACATACAATAAAATGTCTCTGAGAAATATGTCTCAGAAGTACCAAACTTTTTGTTTTTTATCTTTTTACAGTTTATTTATTTGAGAGACAAAGAGAGAAAGCATGAGCTGGGGAGGGGCAGAGAGACAGGTGGGGAGAGAAAGAATCCCAAGCAGGCTCCGCACTGTCAGTGCAGAGCCTGATGTGCAGGCTCGAGCTTAGGAACCATGAGATCGTGACCTGAGCCAAAGTTGGATGCTTAACCAACTGAGCCACCCAGGTGCCTTAAAATTACCAAACTTTTGAAGTATACTTCCTGTTCCATGGTTTATAATTGTAGGGATATGAACACAAATTGAAGATAAAAACAGTAACAAACAAAACAAAGTCTGTACAACCAATGTTCTTATTGGGGCGCCTGGGTGGCTCAGTCAGTTAAGTGTCTGACTCTCGGTTTCATGAGTTCAAGCCCCTCATTGGGCTCTGTGCTACCAGTGTGGAGCATGCTTGGGGTTGTCTCTCCCTCCCTCTGCCCCTCCCCCCCTCAAAATAAATAAATAAACTTAAAACAAAAAAGTTTATTAAAAAAATCAATGTTCTTACTGTTTGGTCAGTACATGAGCAAAAACTATGAGAAAAAGATACTGAAGGGTGAGTTTGGAAAGAAATAATTTTCTTCTTCTTTTAGTAGGCTCCATGCCCAACGTGGGGCATGGGGATTGAACTCACGACCCTGAGATCAAGAGTTGCATGCTTTACTGACTGAACCAGCCAGGCACTCCTGGAAAGAAACCTTGAATGTATTTACTTTTCACAAATCCAAAGACAGTTCTTTATTATCTGGGAGTCTGAGATCTGAAACAGCTAATGTATTATTTTCCTGAGCAAAACATATTTTAGACACATCTCCCATAGTAAATATATGTGGAAACACTAACTGTAGCATGCAAAAATTCAACTAGGTGAAGCAGAAGACAAACATCTGCAGTTATGGGAGAACAGCTCAAAAGTTAGAAAAGAGAAACAAACAAAACACAACACCAGCTCAAATTCTTATCCCTGTAATAATACTCTTTGTTGACTGCAGTTCTTGTTCTTTACTCTCCCTACAATTCCAATAAATGTTTCTACATATATGCTTAATTTAATCCCAAATGTTGGGCTTCATACCCTTATTAACAACACACAGAATGGTACTTGATAAGAACCATTATATGACTTATTTACTTATTATTTAACAAATATTTATTATTATTTGTTATTATATCCTCATTTATTAGTGAAAACAGACTCAACCTCAAAGACAAAAAACAAACAACTGGTGAACAAAAGTTATAAAAGACAAAACAAAACACTGAAGTTAAGATTGCTATTATGAATGAGCATTTCAGGCTTGTAAGACAACCCTAATAACTTACCAATAACTCCAAGACTGGTTAGCCGAAGATACTCAAAGGGACGCGTTTTGCTGACAGTGTGCAAAAAGGGGTACAAAAAAAGTGGGATGTGTGCTGCAAGAAATGCTGACCTGAAAGAAAAAGATAATCACATTCAGAGCCCAGACTCAATTTCTAAGGATTGTGAACATTCAATTTCCAGGCAGTTCATTCTGTAAGGTCTATAACATTGCCTAACCAAGAAACCTCTAGAAAAGGGTCAACGGTCATTAGTCTAGACCAATGGTTCTCAGTTGGGATGATTTTGCCCACCAGAGCACATGCGGCAATGTCTGGAGATAATTTTGGTTGTCACAACTGAGGGGGGTGCTACTGGCATTCAGTGGGCAGAGGCCAGGGATGCTGCCCAAACATCCAACAGAGCACAGGACAGCCCCCTTTCACTCCCCTCCTCCCACCACAAAACCTAGCGCAAAATGGCAATGTCAAGGTTAAAAAAAAAAACCTAGTCTAGATCAATGGTTAAGAGAATACACCATTTTCCCTGTAATCAGTATCAAGTACCTGAAAAACTGATAAAATATCCAATTGCAGATTTAAAAAAGTAGGTCATAAAATGCTATTAAGTGCCCAAGAAATTCTCCTAGATGCCTTCCCTCACCTATTCACAGGTACAGTCACACAAAACCTTATAAACTGAGACAGGAAAACAAAGGAGCCGTTATCAGGTTTATCTGCTATGTTTAAATGCACACTGTTCTTTTTTTTGTTAGAGCATTTCAGATACACTAGATATTCTAAAAACATTGTAATCTGAAGCTAATATATCAGGCAACTAATGTGGAACCAATCCATTACTTTGTATTATTTATAGTTACACCTTATGGGAGAGCAAACACTCTAAATTTTTAACACAGTACTCTTACATTTTTCTTAAGTGCTTAAAAATAATTTTCATAGTAACTTCTCTAGAGTTCTAAAACGTCAGTGTCAACCTAGCACTCAGATTTCACAAGGAAACTTGAGAAAAAGAGGAAAGACTTCAATAAGATGTCATTAAGTGCCTCAGAGCCATAAAAGTCACAAAGCAGATACCTGAACAGGATTTTCCTTTTCCTGTCAGATGTAGCAGGCCAACTTGCATGCCAATTCTAATCTTTTACAAGGCTGCCTAGAATCCTTGGTTAAGAAAGATTCTGAAGCCAAATCTAGGTTCAGTGGGGAAAAATGCTGGGTTCAAATATTTACTGAACTCCTGCTAAATGCCATGCACTGTGCCTCATATATGGCACAGTGATGTCTACCATGGGTTAAGGGGGGAGAAGTATCTACATACCTGACTTTTCTTGAGATGTGAACGCCACTCCTTTATTTTTATTTTTTTATTTGAGAGAGAGAGAGAGAGAGAGAGAGAGAGAGAGAGAGAGAGCGCGCGCGCATGCACTCGAGTGGGGGTGAGGGGCAGTGGGAGAGAGAATCTTAAGCAGGCTCCACACTCAGCACAGAGCCTGATGTGGGGCTTGATCCCACAACCTTGGGATCATGACCTTAGCCGAAATCAAGAGTTGGACACTCAACCGACTAAGCCACCCAGGCGCCCCTATTTTATTTTTAAATAAACTTTACCTCTAACGTGGGGTTCAAACTTACGACCCTGAGATCAAGAGCCACATGCTCTACCAGGCGCCCCGTGAATGCCATTCCTTTAAAGTTCAGTGTTATAAATGAGTAAAAAGTAAATGAGACAACGGATTATTATTCAGCCTTAAAAAGAAAATTCTGACATATACTACAATGTAGACGTTATGCTAAATGAAGTAAGCCAATTACAAAAAGACTAATACTGAATGATTCCACTTAAATGAGATACTCAGAGTAGTTAAAATCATACAGACAGAAAGTAGAAAGATGGTTCCCAGAGGCTATGGGAATGGGGAGTCATGGTTTAATGGGTAAAGTTTCAGTTTTACAAGATGAAAAGAGTAATGGAGATGGATGGTGGTGGTGGTTGCAAATTATAAAGGTATTATTACTGAACTCTATGCTTATAAATAGTTGAAATGGTAAGCTTATATTATGTATACTTTACTGCAATTTTAAAAAGGCAAAAAAAATTATAAAAGAACATATTAAACAATACTATGCTGTTACTACATGAAAACTTGGTGAATTAGAGACCAGAAATTCTTCAGGAAAAGCAAAGCAAATGAGAATCCTGGAGATCCACACCCACACACATGCACCCCACTGCATGCCTCTTCCTCTCATTCATAAAAAGACCATATTCAATACAACCTCCATCAACAGACGCATCAAAGGACTGACCTGGTTTCTGGGTGTGATGCCACACATTGCAGTAATGCCAGAGCATTGCAAACTCTGTTAGATTGGTGTGCTGTCAAGGTGGGTGGGTTGATGGATGGATAAATATTTACAATTTCCTAAAAAATGGAAACCAGCAGCAGATGAATAAAGAACTTATTACAAAATGAATTCCCATGGTATTAAAGCAAAAACCCTAAAAACTCCCACAACTTAAAAAAATTTTTTTTTTTAACATTTATTTATTTTTGAGAGACAGAGCATGAGCGGGAAAGGGGCAGACAGAGAGGGAGACACAGAATCTAAAGCAGGCTCCAGACTCTCAGCTGCCAGCACAGAGCCCGATGCAGGGCTCGAACTCACGAACTGTGATATCATGACCTGAGCCGAAGTTGGACACTTAACCGACTGAGCCACCCAGGCCCCCCAAAACTCCCACAACTTTTGATTCCACATATCCTGTAAGAACTGAACTATCAAAGTGGGAGCAGAAATAAACAATGCTATCTTTTCATCCCAAAGATACCTGAGACTATGAGAAATTTCTACATAGGTTTCTAGAAGATTTGTCTGGAGGCAACTGTGGTCACCTACACTTCCCTCTTTATATCCAGCATCTGTTGAGGCCTTCACTTGAGGGGCTCTTATATTTATAATCCTCCATTTTGTCAGTACCCTGCTTTAAGTTATAGTGATAACTGGCCAGATAGCAAGTGTCAGTAGATCAACCACAGTGACTCATTAAGAAGTCTAAATTTGGTCAGGTAGCAACTGCAAAAAGGGAGAGATAGGAACGTGGGATGGGGCACCTGGGTGGCTCAGTTGGTTAATCGACCAACTTCAGCTCGGGTCATGATCTCGCAGTTTGTGAGTTCGAGCCCTGCATCGGGCTCTGGGCTGACAACTCTGAGCCTGGAGCCTACTTCAGATTCTATGTCTCCCCCTCTCTCTACCCCTCCCCTGCTCATGCTCTGTGTCTCTCTGTCTCTCAGTAATAAATAAACGTTAAAAAAAAAAAAAAAAGAATGTGGGTATACACATAGAGATATGTTCAAACAGCAGTGAACATATGTACTCTGTCAAAAGGTGATGATATGCTGTATACAATTCCTTTTTTTTTTTTTTTTTTAAATTGTAAAACTTTTATAGGAAAAGTTCCTGAAAGAAAGATTAGTTTTGGGGATTAAGAACACACTTATTGTGGGGCACCTGGGTGGCTCAATTGGTTGAGCATCTGACTTTGGCTCAAGTCATGACATCTTGTGGTTTGTGAGTTCGAGTTCCACGTTCGGCTCTGTGCTGACAGTTCGGAGCCTGGAGCCTGCTTGGAATTCTGTGTGTGTCTCTCTTTCTCTGCCCCTCCCCTGCTTGCAATCTCTCTCAAAAATGAATAAACATTAAAAAAAAAAAAAAAAAAAGAATACACTTATTGTGATAAGCAATGAGTAATGTACAGAATTGTTGAATCACTGAATTGTAATACTGTATACCCGAAACTAATATAACACTGTATGTATGTTAATTATACATTAAAAAAAGGAAAGATTAGTTTCTTGGTTACATGATATAAGAAATGAATGCAAATTTACTTAACAAGCTTGAAAAACTAATTTAATTATTAGGAATTTTGGACAATACTTTAAAGGATGATTATTCCATTATCTTGGTATTGTAAGATTATACCATATCAATTTATTTCCCACCAATGATCATTATAGTCAGAACCAAATTTTGGTTACTTACCCTTTAATGTAACCTACCTCTAATCCTATAGCTATCATATCTTTATCTTAATATTTCCTTTTGCCAGAATATACCCTGCAGTTCTTATACTTTACTTTCTACCTTTTTTCTTCTGTCATGTAGAAGTGTCTTGTAGTATTCCTAAAGCTGTGTTTTTCAAAGTGTAGTTCTCAGACTACCTGCATCAGAATCACCTGAGAGCAGGGCAGGTGCTTTCTAAAAAAAGATTTTTAATCTGAGACCAAATAAATCTTTTGGGTAAGACCCAAGAATCTGCATTTTAACAAGCACCTTAGACTTTTCTAAAACAGATTCTTACAAATGCTAACATTTAAAGAAGTATTCTACCAAAGTCTTCGAAATCAATTGAGCAGACAGAGAGAGGCATGATAAACAGGAATGACCTGCAACTCACTGGTATGTACCCACCTGTAAAAGTGCTGCAATAGTACCAAATGAATGCCACAGCATGGGTGCAAGGTCAGGAACAGATTCTCGCTTCTTACTCAGCTCCAGCAAAGCATTTTCCCTTGTCTCAGGACTGGACAGCTCATTGATCCACTGATAGATTTTTTCTCTGTCTACTTGAGCCAGTGCAGTAGGCACAGGCTTCAAGTGGAAAAAAGAAAGTAAACATGTTTTGTTAGAGTCAAACCAAGTTTTACTCTGCTTTAGAGGGAATGTGTTTTTTATAAATACCAGGGGAGCTTTTCTATATCCGTACACTCGATGTAAATAAATTCAATCTCTCAAAATCTAAAACACACACACACCTTTCAATAATTTCATGTTTAGAAATTTATACAAGAGGTATACCTGGGCTGTACTGAGGACATACAAGGATGTTTACTGTTGCACTGTTATAAAAGCAGAAAACTTGAAATTGTAAAAATCTATCAACTAGGAACTGTTAGCTACCTATGGGTACATCTTTATTTGTAATACTATGTAGGTCTTTAAATAAATAGCTTTACATGTGTTGATACTAAATAAAACCAAAAAACAAAGTGTACAGAATAGTATAGACCCTTCCACTTAAATACGTAAATATACTTATATATTTACATACAACATTTCTAGAATGACACATAAGAAACTTAACAGTAACAATAAAAAAAAAAAAAAGAAGCTTAACAGTAATTACTGCCAAGGTTGGAATCTACATGGGAAATTTACTTTTCCTTGTAAACAATAAAATCTTCTGCATAGTTTACTTTTCTTAAGCATATATCTATAATAGTTTATTTGATTTTATTATTTTGATATATTTTTAAAATGCTGATTTATTTTGAGAGAGAGAAGGACGAGGAAAGAGAGAATCCCAAGCAGGCTCCGCGCTGTCAGTGTAGAGTCTGATGCGGGGCTCAATCTCATGAACCACAAGATCATGACCTGAGCTGAAATCAAGAGTTGGGACACTTAACCAACTGAGCCACTCAGGTGCCCCTGTAAGTTTTTGAAAGGAAAAAAGTTACACCCTCCCCACCCACTTCTGGTCCTTCCCCCATTAATTCTGGCATCCCCTTCCACGGAGCAGAAAACATATGTAATTTGGAAAAGCCCCCCTTCTAATGATTCTTATACATACTCTACCTCTACCCCTTTGAGAATCATCCATTACTTACTCACATAGGGGCAAGACGGACAACATTCTTTTATTATTGCACTAAAGCATCACAATGTTCAAAAAAATTTGAGGATTTCTATAATTCTCCACACCTGTCAAACAGCCTGTGCCCTCGGTTAACTCCCTTAATTATTCTTCTTTGGAAAATATGATAGAGTAGAAAAATGATTACCATTGCTATTTTTAGCTCTAAAGTCCTAATAGATTCAAGATTTCGATCCCTATGCCCAATATTTTCTCACTTAGTTACCCCAACCAGGGGAATTATTGGGTAGATGGGGGGCAGGAGGGGTAGGCAAAAAAAAAAAAAAAGAAAAAAAAAGAAAAAGAACTATACTTACAGATGAGATCACTATCACTCAGAGGATTAACCTGCTCAATTCACCCAAGTATGAACTTGCATATTCCAGCGCCTTCCTGAACTGCATTACACAGCTTCCCATGGTATTTATATGTTCCCACTACAGCTTAGTGTGATAGAATGACCTACCCATCGTACAGATGGAAAGATGAGGCACAGAAAGGACAACTGTCTTTGTTGAAGAACAAAAGTCTAAGATAGACTTTGAGGTGCACTCACAATCACTGTACCCAAGCTGAACAGTCTTCTATAAATGGAAGCTTGATTATAAGCTTTTAGCTTAATGTTTATCATTTCACTTGCTTGACAGAATGAACCACAAAGTGTTCTGCTAAATGGACTGAAATACCATGCAGCTTAAGTCTTCTTTAAGTGCCTCAATCTGTTGAAAGGTATTTTGTAACTCCCATCAGTGGTGGTCCTCAAGGAAGCCCAGGCTCCCACAGCAGCAATATGAAGAAGTAACAGGGTAGTCCTACCTCCCCACCCCCCAATAGCAAAAGCAGTATTGTCCAAGCACTTGCCCTTTCCAGGCTACTACAGATAGGCCCTCAACTTAAAAAAAATTATTTTTGGAAATGTAATTCCCACCAGGAAGACAGGGTATGTTTATTTATAGAGTATTATATCACCTTAAAAAACTCTGCGGAAACAAGGGCTAAAATTTTAGCTTTGAGTTTCCTGCCCACAGTCTCCTGGATGACCCACAATCCAATAACTAAAGGGGTCTCAGAGATACTCATTGCTCCATTAATACAGTATCTATACTGATTAGTCTTTACTCATTCAACTCCCCCTAAAGTCCTGTTGCCCCAAACCACTAAGCTCCATTGCCCCCAGTACAGCCAGTTTGCAACCTGTATCTGGAACTCCTATGCCTCATGCTGCCCCAGGGAGCCCTGGGTGTATAACAGCAGGATGCACTTGTAGCCACCGATCAGCATATCATGGCTTCTGAACACCAGGCCCCACCCCCACATATTCTATTTCCAGAGCTGGCCTAACTTCAGCAAGGAGATGGTGTCCTTGGAGCGATGCTAACACTCTAGAGGGCCTGGTGCCTAGTTGGGTATCTAACGTCATGGCCACCTGCTGCCAGCAATACTCCAACTTTTAAGGCTACTTGTGGGAGCTGCAGCCTCTGTGGGGCTTTGGTTCTAAGAGAGCTAGGGATGTCAGGTGGGTGGTAATGTCCTCTCAGGCACTAGCTTGGACCTATGGGCTCTGTAGCCATTCTAGCAAAGGGAAGGCAGTGAGGGCAGTTTGGTGCCAGGAAATACTTGGGATAAGAACCCTCTTTTTCATCACCCCCAGTGAATTTTGCCTACAATTTAACAGGAGTTAGTTTAACCCTACTGAATATCTATTTGTTATGGGATGAATACAATTATTTCTTTAAAACAAAATTTTTTTAAAACATTTATTTATTATTGAGAGACACAGAGAGACAGAGCGCGAGCAGGGGAGGGGCAGAGAGAGAGGGAGACACAGAACCTGAAGCAGGCTCCAGGCTCCGAGCTGTCTGCAGAGCCCGAGGCGGGGCATGAACTCACAAACTGCGAGATCATGACCTGAGCTGATGTCGGACGCTTAACCAACTGAGCCACCCGGGCACCCCTGAATACAATTATTTCTTAAAACAAAAATGGGAGCTAACACACATAGTGCTTACTCTGTCAGGCACTGTCCTAAACAAATACTTGTCACTACTCTCATTTTATAGAGGAGGAAACACTGTTATTTTGCCAAAGCCAAAATCTGAATCCAGGCAGCCTGGCAACAGAGTCCATACTCTTTGCTTTGCTAATGCTGTTTCTCACCTGACTGAAAGATTAGGTCTGATCTAAAGATGACGTTCAAAGGGCACCTGAGTGGCTCAGTCTGTTAGGTGTCTGACTTTGGCTCAGGTTATAATCTCACGGCTCCTGAGTTCAAGGCCCACGTCAGGTTCTATGCTGATACCTCGGAGCCTGGAGCGTACTTCGGATTCCATGTCTCCCTCTCTCTCTGCCCCTCCCCTGCTCGTGCGCGCTCTCTCTCGCTCAAAAATAGATAAACATTAAAAAAATAATAAAGATGATGCTCAAAACAGCTTTGTCCTGTGACCTGGACAATAGAGACAGGGAACATATATATAAAAAGCTCAGACAAAAACTTAAAATGTTACTGCTGTTAGTTCAGCCGAATCTGAAAAACAATCAGCACCATGAACAATACCCAATACTGTCGATGTGAAGGGATATTCTCGACTTAATTGAGACTACAAAGCACATGATAACCATCAACAAAATATTTTTTTTAAATGTTATTTAAGTAAGCTCTATGCCCAACGTGAGGCTTGAACTCACAACCCAGAGGTCAAGAGTCTCATATTCTACCAACTAAGCCAGCCAGGCACCTCAATAATCATCATTTTAATGAGAAAGTCAGTGAGATAGTTGGACCTAATTCCCCATGTCAAATCATGGTTCTCATAGGAATAATCTAGCTAGGGATAGCTACTTCACTCTCACACACACACCTCCACCACACACATCAACAGGCAATTTTATAACACATGCAGAAGTTTAGTTATTGTGGAGAATAAAAGGGAAAATATTTTTACATTTTGATTTACATATTGATATATGTACAGGTGACTTGAATGTGGGTTTGAACTACACAGGTCACTCATACATGGACTCTTTTCAGTAACTACAGTACTGTAAATGTATTTTCCCTTCCTCAAGACTGTCTTAACATTTTCTTTTTTCTATTATAAGAATGTAGTATATAATATACATAACATACAAAATATGTGTGGATCAACTGTTATCAGTAAGGCTAACAGTTAAGAGCAGACTATTAAGAATTCAGTTTTGGGGGAATCAAAAGTTTTATGCAGATTTCCAACTGTGCATGGGGGAGGTTGGCACCCCTAACCCCTACCCTGTTCAAGGGTCATCCGTATTAATATTATCAGATGACTGACAAAATCCTCTGGACATTATCCTTGAATAAAACTCCAAACCACAATTCTAGCATTTCAGTAGATCTTGATGGAAATAAAACCCCAATATGTATCTTACCCTCTTTCTAAATCCCAAGGATCATTTAGGCACACCTTTCACAAAAATATTAGAATCTGAAAAGTCATGTCTTCCTAAGAGTGTGGGAAGTGAAAGAGGGGTGGGGTAGATAAGGAGACAGAACCGTACTGAACATTAAAAAATTTTTTTTCAATGTTTATTTTTAAGAGACAGAGTGTGAGTGGGGAAGGGTACGGGGAGACATGGAATCCAAAGCAGTCTCCAGGCTCTGAGCCGTCAGCACAGAGCCCAATGCGGGACTGAACTCAAGAGCTGTGAGATCATGACCTGAGCCCAAGTCTGACGCTCAACCGACTGAGCCACCCAGGTGCCCCTGTACTGGACATTTTTTAAAACATGGTTTCATTTACTGAACAGAACACGGTTATTATCCTCATTTTACAACTGATGAAAGTATGAGTAAAGGATGGTAGGTTTCCTCTTCCTGCCATTCTCTATTTAAACATCACCACTAAAGATTCCTAAAGCGATTGCTACAATTCTTTTATAATTTACTAATCCATTTCGGAGGCTGTGGATGATATAGAACTCAATCTAGGAGCATACACTGTCCAGTGGTAGATAAGCACATTCATCCATAACTTCTCTACTGTAGACTACTTTAAACACATTAAAAATAATAGCAGAATACTGCCACAAGAATTGAAGTTAACACTTTTTTTTTAAAGTTTATGTATTTTTGAGTGGGGGGAGAGAAAGAGAGAGTGGGGGGCACAGAGGCACGGCATGGGGGGCAGAGGATCAGAAGCAGGCTCTGTGCTGACAGCAGTGAGCCCAATGTGGGGCTTGAACTCACAAACCGTGAGATCATGACCTGAGCTGAAGGACCTGAACTGAAGCCAGCTACTTAACCAGGTCAACACTTCTTGGATCACGTGAAATCTATGGATCTTTTCCTCAGGAAAACATGCAATTGCAAATTGTTTTGCACATAATTTCTTCTACACAAAATTTACACACAATTTAAAAGAATTCATAGACCCCATGTAACCTATGCATGGATCCAGAATTAAGAACTTGTTTATCAAGTGAAAGAATAGAAAAGACCCCAATTTACATGTAACTACACAAGCACAATAAGTGGAATGCACACTGCACTGGAAGCCAGAAATGGCTTCAAAATACAGTTTTGCCATTTCTATAATTGTGTGACCTAGTATAAGTCATTTACTTTGGCAAGCCTTAATTTTATCATTGACAAAATAAGGGAACAATTACCATAAAGTCCCAGGCAGCTCTCAAATCTTGGAAATTACTTTATTTAGCTCTTAGTTATTGCTGAGAAACTAATCTAAGAGCTCTTTTAAAAAGTTAATTTTATTGAGGTTAATTTCCATAAAATTTTAAGTGGACCCATTTTAAGTGTATGTTTCAATGACTTTTTTGTTTGTTTGTTTGTTTTAACGTTTATTTATTTTTGAGACAGGGAGAGACAGAGCATGAACGGGGGAGGGTCAGAGAGAGGGAGACAGAATCTGAAATAGGCTCCAGGCTCTGAGCTGTCAGCACAGAGCCCGACGTGGGGCTTGAACCCACGGACCGCGAGACCATGACCTGAGCCGAAGTCAGCCGCTTAACCGACTGAGCCACTCAGGCACCCCATGTTTCAATGACTTTTGAGAACTTTATATACCTGAGTAACCACCACCACAATCAAGATCTAGACCTCTTCTTTAGGAGTACCTGGGTGGCTCTGACAGCTCAGAGCCTGGAGACTGCTTTGGATTCTGTGTCTCCATCTCTCTCTGCCCTCCCCTGCTCATGCTCTGTCTCTGTCTCAAAAATAAACAGTATATATATATACATGTAGACAGACTTCTTCCACCATCCCCAAAAGTTCTCTGGTACTTCTTTCAGTAAACCACACACCCAGTCTTAGGCAATCACAGATAGGCATTCTGCCACTATAGAATAGGGTTGCCTTTTCTAGAAATTATAGAGGAGGTAACATATATTGAACATAAACATACTTTGGTTTTTTTTAACACACTTTTTTTAAAGTTTATTTATTTTGAGAGAGAGAGAGAGAGAAAGAGAGCGCGCGCGCGCACACACACACACATACACACACACACACACGAGCAGGGGAGGGGCAGAGAGAGAATCCCAAGCAGGCTCTGCATTGTCAGCACAGAGCCCCAACAGGGGCTCGAACTCACAAACGGAGAGATCATGACCTGAGATGAAATCCAGAGTTGGCCGTTTAACTGCCTGAGCCACCCAGGCACCCCAAAACATAGTATGTTTATACCAATGTACCAGTCACTGAGGATTACCTCAGAATTCAAAGAGGAAACAGGTTCAGGGAGGTTTAGCAGACTCAAATTCACACTGTGAGTGTATGCTGGAATTAAACTCAAACTGTAGTCTACTTCTTTATACAATCAGTAAGCCCTACCCTAGTCTGTAGGATTGAAATCACAATGATCCTTCCAAGTTGAAGAAATTATTTTTTAAGAACTCAATACAGAACTTTGAGTTTAACATTCTATTCTAATACAGGTCATTAATAGTTGGACTTGGATAAACAGTGGGTTCAATTACAGAAACCAGAAAGTCATTTATGAGAAGTATGATTTGGACTATTAGTTATCATCCTCAACACTTACTTCCAAGATTAGAAATCATATAGAACTGTACATTTTTAGGTATAACCTCCTTAAAGTTAGTGGTCCTTTCAACAGATTAGTTTAAAAAATGTTTATATTACCAAAATTTAGGAGAGAATCACCCTCCTCTCTTCTGTTTAATGGTTTGGATATGAAAAATGTATTTCAAGTAAATTTTTCCTTTCAACAAAGCTTAACAAGGCAAGACACTTACCAAAGTCAGTCATCAAAGGCTAAACTCTTAAGTGTCACACAGGGTACTGATAGTTCGTCATCTATCTCTGAAAGATCTTAACTCCACGTGAAAAGGAGAAAGAGATTTCAGACTTCAAAAAAAAAAAAAAAAAAAAAAAGACCCACGTTATCCTTAAGTGGGAGCAAAATAAGACTTTCCCCCATCATCAGTTAAAAAATTGGTATTGATGGCTTTTTAAAACAGAAAATAACCAAACCTCTCAATGTAACTTTATATTCAAGAGCCAAAGTACCTGTTGGTTTTGCTACCAATAATTATGGGACAGTGAATAAAGAAAAATGTCACAAGATTGAAAGAGATTACTTTCCTAAATCTGGAGATGACTTAACATGTGGCTTTGGTGTCTGCATAATGATGATACTCCAAGAAAACACACTTTCTAAACAGTGCCAAAGGAAATATTAAATTAGCTTAATTATCTTCATATTTTTAGAAGGGCCAGGATGTTCTTCAAAACACCCCTTTAAAAATTGAAGTGAATAAGCAAAGAGAAGTTAGGCAATTTGCTTAAAACTTCAACAGGAGACATGGGAGGAGACAGCATTTAAATCAGATCCCTCAGAGTGCACAATGTTCCTTTTACTGGCCAAACAGGAGAGCACCTGGGAATCCAGCACAGCTTCAACAAAAAGATGTAAACTGACTGATGATGCTACTGGTTACGTGGAAAGTGAGGGGAAAAACATGGGTTTAAGGATACTAAGACCACCAGTGGAAGTTAGTGGAGAAATTTTTTAAAAAATTCATACCCAATGCATCTCTCAAATAAAGGCTTACCTTTGGCTATTTTATTTTAGATCACTAGCGTAACAGTCATCAAAGACCCACAATATGTGAAAATCTGTAGTTCTACTAATCTGAAACAACCTCCAAGGTCCACAACAAGGTGATTTGTTACTTTGCTGAGGCAGGAATTATAGTCCCAAGGCTGAAGTCTGGGAGCAAGTCACTTAACCAATGAGTGTATCTGGCCAACAACTGAGCACTTTGTTATTTGCATTTCATCTTTAGAATAATCCTGTGTGGCATTTCTGTCCCTATTTCACAGATGTGAGAAAGAAATTATATTTTATGGTGGCAATAATGACAATGTTAAAATGTATTCTGTAAAGTATGACAAGAATATACCATACTGTACATCTCTAGCATAATACACTACTGAAGACTCAAAATTTAAGATACTTTCCAAATTATCTCAATTCTTCCCTCTAGTGAATAAAATCCTGCATTCACATGTGATCACATTCTCCTTTGATAGTACTATCTCCCTAGCTGAACTAATGCTTTACCTGTTATTTTAAAAAAGAGATAAAGGCATACACAGGTATAGGTTTTCATCATTCAGCAAAAAAAAATTTCTCAGTGGGCTTAGATTAAAGGTAGTGTTGCATTAAACTCTTCTCAATTTCCAGTAATATACACCATGACTATTCCTTTACGCATATCAGAATAATACAGGCAGTTTAGTCTAATAGAAGGCATGAAAGATTGGGAAAGAGGTGGTTGAACTTTTCTATGCTTCAGTTTCCTCAGTAATCAAACAGTCTAGTGAATGAGTGGTACAAAGCAACTTGTCAGATCTTTTGTGTGATTCCCAATAGCATAACAGATGAAAATGTATCTAAAAGCTCAGATTTTATTTAATTAAAAAATTTTAAATTAAATTTAAATTTATTAACTTATTTAAAAATTTTATCTTTTGACTGAGCACGAGCAGTGGAGGGGCAGAGAGGGAGACACAGAATCGAAACAGGCTTCAGGCTCCAAGCTGTCAGCACAGAGCCCAATGTGTGGCTCAAACTCACAAAAATATGGGGTTCAGACCCACAAACGTGAGATCATGATCTGAGCCGAAGTCGGATGCTCAACCAACTGAGCCACCCAGGAGCCCCTAAAAGCTCAGATTTTAAATCAATGTAAAGCAATGTAACTTATTTGAAGAAACATATATTTAGTGTCTATTATAAGTAATGAATCACACACAACCTTAATCATTGTTCAAAAGATGCATTAGGGGATAAGTGAAAATAAAAGGAACTGAATAGGTACAGAGTTTGGATAGTCATAGAGAAAAGAGCAGTTTGGTACCAAAGCCTGGAGAAGACACAATCAGATTGTGGGAAATGGACAAGCCAAACTTACAAGAATCCCTTGGGTAACCTGTCCCTCCCCTACTAGCAGCAACCTTATCTTCTGACTTGCTTCTTCCCAAATTACATGTGTAATTTAGGAGAAGAAACAAAAAAGCTGGGGAAATTGCAATCACTTAATAGAAAGATGTAACGCAGAGAGTGGATACTCTGAGTAGTTACAAATGCTTAGAAACACAGTGAGAGGAGGCAGAGATGTCACTGGCCCCAGAAGTGACAATGTTTACTATAGCTGAGTCACATTCAGCATACTTTTTCACTTTTTATATTTATTTATTTAAAAAAATTTTTTTAATGTTTATTTTTGAGACAGAGCATGAATGGGGGAGGGTCAGAGAGAGGGAGACACAGAATCTGAAACAGGCTCCAGGCTCTGAGCTGTCAGCACAGAGCCCGACGCAGGGCTCGAACTCACGGACCGCGAGATCATGACCTGAGCTGAAGTTGGCCGCTCACCCGACTGAGCCACCCAGGCACCCCTCACTTTTTATATTTAAAGTTAAAGCAATTTTTTTTTTTTTTTTGCTATTTAGTACTTATGTCATTTTGCCTGATAATGCACTTCCAGTGTATTATCATCTTAAGTCACTTCACCCTAGTGGAACAAAAAAAGTACAACTGGTATTCAGAAGAGTGTGCTCAAACCATATGATCTCATTTCCCCATTATGGCTATGTGCTCTCAGTAGTCACCTCCCTCATCTATACTCTTTCATTCATTTAAGTATTTGAGACCAAACTTTGTGCTAGGAACTGTCTTGGCACTTGGGGTAACCATGTAAACAAGATCCATAGGATCTCTGTCCTTGCCCTCAAGAAGTAGACAGTCAACAAACAGGTAAGTTAATACAAAAATTACAAATTGAGATAAACGCTGAGAAGGATATTTTAAGAGAGAAAAGTTAGGGGTTACAAAACCTCTTTAAAGAGAGTGATCAAGAGAAGGCTACTCTGGGGAGATTTAGGCAGAGACCCAAGGAAGACGAGCCAGTTACACCCGCCGGCTGTGTGTGTGTGTGTGTGTGTGCGTGCGCGCGCAATGGGGGGTGGTACGTGGTAAGAGCATCCCAAGAATAGAGAATCAGAAACTGCAAGTGAAGTAGAAAAGCGCAGGTATAAGAAGGGGCAGGCGGCCAACGCAGCTGGAGCCTACGGAGCAAATGACATAAGACCAGACCGCAAACCTAAGGACCGTATCGTATAGGCAGGGCCTCATAGGCCACAGCAAAGAGTCTGGATTTTATCTAAACGCCATGGAAAGTCCAAGAACTACTTCAGACAGGTGAATTACACGATCCGTTTTTCTTATTAAAAGATCGCCCTGGTTAAATGAGATGTGTGAAAAAGGTTTTAAGGGCAGAGAGCCGTAAGTCAGACGTAATAGGTGTTCACTTCTCCCGGTCCCAGATTTTCCACCTGTAAAACAAGTGGTGTGAGCTAGAAGCCATGTCTTTCCCGCTGCGAAGTGCCCAGGCAGCGAGCGAGTTCCGAGAGCAAGGGCCGTGTCAGATTGACCACGGAATTCCCCCTCATCCCCGCCGACGCCCAGCACGCAACCGGCACCCTGAGACTGTTGGTCAGCGCAATGAATCAATGAATGGCCTGCCCCGGCCGCGAGGGAGGCGCTCCGGCGCGGGACCAGGCCCCGGGGCCGGAAAAGAACGCGCGATACGCGGCGCAGGAGGCTGCGAGAGCCGACCGGAGAGGAAAGTGGGGGCCGGCTCCACCAGAGTGAAGGCGCCAAGAGGGAAGGGCCCGGGCCTCGCAGACTGAGGGCAGGAGGAGCTGGGACACCGGGCCCGACACGGGGACCTGGGAGAGGAGGCCGAAAAGCCGGGCTAAGGACGGGGTCTGGGCCCAGGCCGGAACGCCCAGCCACTCACCGCAGCCGTCGCCAGGCTGTGCATGTTGAGAGCGGCCGCCGCTCTTCTCCCACTGCTGGACGCTCCTGACCCGCGTCCCCGCTTCAGTGACTCTGCCGCCAAAGATGAAGAGCCGCCGCAGCCGCCATCCGCCTCCGGCTCGCTCCGCCCCCTTCGCAGCCCTGTGACCCTTCACCCCTGACCCCGCCCACACACCTCTTCCCGCCTCCTGGCTCTTGGTGGAGTTAATAGTCCCAAAGTCTGTCCTTTGCCCCTTAAGATTCTTGGCCAGAAGGACGTCCGCCACCTACTAGTCCCCGCATCCTCTGGCTTCGAGCAGGTAGCCCCAGAGAGGAGCGTGAACTCTGACTCTCCTCCGGAGGCCAGGGAAGGGCGGGAAAAGCCTGGCCGTCTCGGAGGACAAGCAGTGCGCATGCCCAACTGGGCTGTGTAGGAGGGGAAATGACGGAAAGTCCGAAGTGCTTGAAGTGGAAAGTGCGCACGCGTACTACTTCAGGCGGGGGCGGGACTGTCTCGGCGAGACTTCGCTCCGTGCTAGGGCGGGGCGAAGGCGTAGGGAAGGCGGAGTTTGCAGGGTTGCACGCACGCGCCTCGTCCGGTCGCGTCGAGTGTGCGTGCGTGCGTGCGTGTTTGCGTGTGGTCACAGTTCCCGCCATCAGCCGCTCTCCCTGAGTAGGGGGAGCGAGCGGCCCCTCTCCTTCGTGCCTGGTGTCCCTTCCTTCCTTCCCCCCGGCTCCTCCCCCTCCGCGCGGACTCTGTGCTTCCGGCAGGCTACTGCAGGGCTCCGGACCCGCAAGCACAGGTAAGGCGGGCCCGGCGGCGAGCTTCTCAACTGAGCCGTTTTCCCCAGGTCCCTCCTCCCCCCGCCCCCTGCGGTCCGCCCACTCGGCGTTCACTCTTCTGGAGTTCGCCCCGCTGCTGTTTAGCTCACCCCCACCCCCAGGACGCTCCCTGGGCCTCACAGGTACTCCTCTTGGGTTCCCCCCCAGGCTTTTCCTCTCCTTTGACCTGGTCTTTACTGTCACGCTCTTCCTCCGCAATCCAAAACTGGCCCCTTTTCGCTGGGGGCTGTCGTCGTCCGCCACTCGCCCCTTAGCAGGGCCTGCTGTCTCTTCAGGTGACTTCCGTTGCCGTACACCCATCAGGCCTTGGACGTTCACTCTTGACCATTCTTCATCTTCTTCTCTCTGCTAACCATCTCTCGCTAAAAGACATGAATTGTATTTTTGTCGTGCATTTGGTTGCTCTCCATCTTCTAGCTATCAGATCAGGTTGTCAGGTTTACCTGCTTTAGGTCTTGATCCGTGAAAGGAAATGATCATTGATAACAAAATCCTGTGTTCTGGAGAGTTGGCCTGTAGTGGTTTTGTGGTAATCCTTTTCAAAATGTTGGCTCTGGGTAAATGCCTTTTTGGGGTGGCAGTATGTGACAAGTCTACAAGTCTCTAACTGTACAAGATGTCTAAGACAGGGAGGGTGTCAAGGAGGCAGTTGGATGTACTGGGTTGGAGCTCAGAGGAGAGTTCTGGGCAGAATATGTGAATTAATGTATATATGTCACCTGGCGTGTTGATAGTTAACTGGAGCTATGGATATGGATGAAATTGCCTATGGAGAGTGTAGTACTGGAAAAAAAAATGCATCTAGGGTAGAGCACTGAGGGATTCTTGGTGTTTAATAACTGTATAGAGGAGGACAAGTCTTTTGTAAACGAGATGAAAGAAGCAATCAGTAGTGTTGAATTCTGTTGAATTCAACAGAATGAGGACTAAAAAGCCTGGTGACATCAGAGTAATCTATGATTAGTGAGAGATGTTCGATGGAGTGAAATGGAATATCTGGGTTTAGTGCTAGGGTCTTATTCACCTCTTCTGCCCTAAGCTTTAAATTCCATCTATATATTGATGATTAAGAATTTTAACTTCTAGGCTTTTCCCTTTATTTTCAGTTCAAGATCTAAATAACCAATTGTCTGCTTGATATGTCCACTGGATTTTTTTCTTAGGAATTTCAAATATAATATATCTAAAACCAAAGTCTCGATCTCCATTCCCCAAATTCTTTGTCTTTCAGTATGCCATTTCATTAACGGCATATTCACTTATTCACTTACATAAGCTGGAAACTTGAGATCCATTCTTGACTTTCATCCCATGAATCTTTAAGTTCTATTTATTCTATATCCAATACAATGCAAGGGTGGAGGGCACTGACTCCTTCCAGCTGGAAATCCATGTGTAACTTTTGACTTCTCCAAAACCTAACTACTCATAGCTTACTGTTGAGTGGAATGCTAATAGCATAAAGTTAGTACATATTCTGTATGCTGTGTTTATTACATACTGTATTCTTGGAATAAAGTTAGACAAAAGAAATGTTATTAAGAAAATTGTAAGAAAGAGAAAATACACTTACAGTACCGTGCTTATCAAAAAAATCCACGTATACATAGGTCCGTGCATTTCAAACCTATGTTCAAGGGTCATCTGTATGTCTGAATCTATTTCTGTACATCTTCAGTATCACTTTTCCAGTTCAAGGCACGATCTTAACATTTTTTTTTAACATTTATTATTTTTGAGAGAGAGAGAGACAGAGACAGAATATGAGTGGGGGAGGGGCAGAGAGAGAGGGAGACTCAGAATCCAAATCAGGCTCCAGGCTCTGAGCTGTCAGCACAGAGCCCAACATGGGGCTCGAACCCACCAGCTGCAAGATGATGATCTGAGCCAAAGTCATAGGCTCAACCGTCTGAGCCACCCAGGCACCCCTCAAGCCACAATCTTCTTTCACTTGGACTTAATGTCACTGGTTCCCTGTATTCTCATCTGTAAAATAGGAATAATAATCACCTTATTGTATTGTTCTGAAAATTAAATGGCACATGACACACGATAAATAGCTAATAAGTATTGTAATTGTTATAAGCTGAATCATTTCAGTATTCTCTTGTCTGCCCTATTTTCTTTCATTCTTCCTTCTTTTGCTCTCCTCTCTGAACCCAAATAAACCATATCACTTCTGCATTCAACAGTGACATGTTGTTTGCTTAAAACTCTTCTGTGGATTTCCTGTCACTAAACGTTTATTAAATTTAGGGTAAAATTAAAAATCCCTGTGGTCTACAGGATTCTGTATAATTTGATTTCTTCCAGCTTCACCAGCTTCATCTTGCTCTAGCCTCCTCTTTCTCACTAAACTCTAGCTACATTACTTTTCATTTCCTTAGTCACACCAAGTTGTTTTCCACTACAGGGCCCTTGCACATGCTGTTGTAGTTGCCTGGTTTGTTCGAGCATGACCATCCCCAATTAAGTCGTTCTTCAGTATTAGCCTAACTTTTGCTCGATGCTTTCTACCCTCTACCCCCAAGTCTTAAATCAGGTACCCTATTATAATGTCTCATCATGCCTTGTGCTTTATATTTGTATCACTTTTTAGAACTTGTAATTATATATTGTGTGATTATTTAAAGCCTGTCTTTTATTAGAACATATGCTAGGAGGTATTTCATTTCTATTTCTCAAGAATTCGAGTGAATAAGTAAACCGGAGCTTGTTTTAGGAACATCTTGTCTTTCAGAAACACCAGCTTACTTATACCTTGTCATCTGATGACAAGCACCTTTTCACTCTTCAGGCAAATTCAAGGACACAAAAGAAAAAAAAACCCAAGAGTTTTCCAGCTGTGGATGATTTTACTCATTCTTAAGTTATAAAATCATTCAGATTTTAGACTCTGAGTTGGAGATAAACTTTAGGTCAACTCCTGTCTTTTAGTCACACATTAATTTTATCTCTGTGCATTTGTTTTATAGATCTTTTTAGGAAAGAAAGCTCTTAGAAGTGGTTTATATATTTTAACAGCAGGTTAAACTACGAGACTGGAGGGTATGAGGTTTCCAAAAACTAAAGGAAAATTCCATATTTAAGTAAGTTGGTGGTGGATGTGGGAGAAAATACTAAAATTTAATAATTTGTGTGTGTAGAACAGTATTTGTGTTGAAAAAGAGGAAATAAATACAGGAAGCATATGAATACCAGATACAGAAAAACATTTGGATTTATTTTATGCTTAGTGATGAGCCGTTAATGTTTGGGAGAAAGTTTCAGTTAAGCAAGATGAAGACAAGCCGTTCTAGAGATACGCTGTGCAATGTTGTACCCATAGTTAACAATATCATATTGTACACTTCGTTTTGTTACCATATTAAGTATTCTTACCATGGTAGAATAAAATTTACAAAAAATGTATGATAGGGAATTGGCATCAATAGTAAATATTTAGCACTTACTAAGTGCTTGTATTTGTTCTAGTACAAAAGAAGGTAAGACAGGTTCCTTGCACATCTCCCCCCCCCCCCCCCCCCGCCCCGCCCCAGGAGAAAGTTAAGTTAAGGAGACAAATAGTGCATGCTTTACTTGTTAAGAAATAAAGAGTAGTTCTTTACAAAAGGTATTTATAGAGTAGAGGATTCATTGGATGGAGAAATCCTGAGACAATGGAGACTGAAAAGTGATTGTTGCTGCAAATCATTGATGAGGATGCATTGTGATAGTGGTTAAAAACATGGGTTTTGGGGCGCCTGGGTGGCTCAGTCGGTTAAGCGTCCGACTTCGGCTCAGGTCATGATCTCATGGTCCGTGGGTTCGAGCCCCGCGTCGGGCTCTGTGCTGACAGCTCAGAGCCTGGAGCCTGTTTCTGATTCTGTGTCTCCCTCTCTCTGTGACACTCCCCCGTTCATGCTCTGTCTCTCTCTGTCTCAAAAATAAATAAACGTTAAAAAAAATTAAAAAACAAAACAAAACATGGGTTTTGGTGTTAGACTTTGTTTTGTCTCTTAATGAATCTGTATCCTTGGATAAATTCTCTAAGCCTCAGTTTCCTCATCTGTAAAATAGAGATAATAATCCTTGCCTTTAAGATTATTGTGAAAATTAAATAAGATAATTCATGCGTGGCACTTAGCACTATGGTTAGTAAGTGTTGCATAATAAATATTAGGTGAGAGTGATGGCAGAATGAGGAGTTTCTGAATTAGGATAGCAGCTATGAAAAGGCTGGGTTTTAGATGAGTGAGATTGAGGGTAAAGCTGATTCTAAATTTTTTTGCCTAAATGAGTATAGAAGGAATATGTAGAGAAGTCTGGGAGCCTCTTAATGAGGGCATGAATGGTATCATCTTCATTTTGTATTCTTACCACGGTGCCATCAAATTAAAGTGGCTCAATCATTTTTTAGTAAGGGAACAAATGAATTTACAGTTGGTACTGTAGCTAGCGTTCAAGGAGATCGTGAAAGATGTTTGGGTAGAACTTCAGGGAAAGTTGAGGCTTAGCCTAAATTTGAGAAACAAACCCATGAAGTTAGTTTTGTAAGAAAAGTAAAAACTCCAGATTTACTCACCTTTCAAAATGTGTATCAACACATCATGGAAATGGTATTTTGAGACTTCGGACATCATTATGTAACAATGTTTATAAAGTAAACAAAGAATATACTCTTTTTCACTGCCTTCTTAGTTTCAAAATGTAGCAGAGAGAACTATCCCAAGACACAAATTGATAAGGTGTAGGCCTTGAAGTCCCTCATTTTGATTGTGTGTATATGTGTGTATCTTGAGCGTTACATTTTAAATGTTTTCAGTAAGATACGTTGTGGTTTTTAAATAATCAAAAAGAGTTTATCTTTTTGTATAAATGATTGCTTTCTTTTTTTAATTTTAACTTCGTAAATTGGATTCTTTTAAAAAGGCACACTTATATTTTCTTTAGCTGAGGTGATGGCTTCCGGAGAACGGGCATAGCTGCAGAATATGAGTAGTTCCCCAAGAAGAGTGCATTGCCTTTGGCACAAGGATCAGAATAAAGGTGAATTGTTATTACATAGGGTTTTTCAGTAAAAGTCACTGAAAAGTAAGTAATGTTTTTATTTTGGATGTGTGTTTCCAAGAGTATGCAAATTGGCAGGAATTAACAGTTTTCTTTCTTTTATTTTATAGTAGTGGTTTTATGTTTTAGCATGCTTTCTTTACCACAGAACACCCTCTAGATAAAGATGTTTTTAAAGCAGGGGTGCCTGGGTGGCTCAGTCGGTTAAGCATCCGACTTCAGCTCGGTCATGATCTCACCGTTCGTGGGTTCGAGCCCCACGTTGGGCTCTGTGCTGACGGCTCAGAGCCTAGAACCTCCTTCAGATTCTGTTGTCTCCGCCCCTCCCCGCCCCTCCCTCACTCACTCTCTCTCTCTCTCTCAAATAAATAAACATTAAAAAAATTTTAAAGAGAAGATGTTTTCAAAGCAGTACCTAAAATATGTGCATGTAAATAAGTGTACAGGGTACAGAAACATTTTTACCAATATTATTGATTGAGTTTCATAGAATTCTCAAAGTTGAACCAGTAATTTTAATAATTGTGAAAAAAGTTAGGGAAAGAGAAATCTCTTTGGATATGCTTAAAGAATAATTTGGTTTTGTTATACCTTGTCTTACCAATATTCCTTTGATAGGGAATTAGCATTACAGAGTTCAAAGAAACCTCATTGTCCTACATTCATAGAAAGTTTAACTGTTACTGATTAGTGCTACATACTGAAAAAGAAACTTAGTTTTTTTCCTCTTAACAGAATAGGGCAAACCTTGATACTATGATGAATGTACAAAAGTAGATATTGTTAATTTGTTTAGTGCAAGACCTGGGAATGGACTAAATTGAGGGATTAAAGAAAAGTTTTGTTGGTTCTGCAAATTTTACATCTTGTACTTTGTCAGGGTGTTTTTTTTTTTTTTTTGTTTTGTTTTTCCTTAGAGGAAAGAGAGATGGCTAGTAGAAATGGTTAAGGAAATGTTCAATATCTGAAGTAAAATTTCATGTACTTAATCCAAACTGCATCAAAATGTTTTAGAATTGTATAGGGAGAAATTGTATAGAGAGAAACAGAAATAACACTAAAGGTTTTTTTTTTTTTTAATTTTTCATATGCTTTAGTGAACTTTGAAATCTATACTTCCAATTTTGTTAAATAATGTTAATTTTTAAAAATTTGTTGGAGGAATTCAGGGTCATTGACCTTACTTTTGGTCTGTGAAGAAAACGCTAAGATAATGGGGTTTTGTATTATTCTCTTTCAATTTGGTACCCTGATCCATAATGACATATAAGGAAAGGTAAGGGAATTTGACAGAACTCTGAAAATGGAGTTTCTCCATTGAGCAATGAACAATATGAATCCTAGTTTAGGCAAGTTTACTAATGTTTTTGTTTTAATGTATTCTGTAATTGCATATTAATTTTGTTCTTCCACAAATGATTTTTTGTCTTTGAATCTTGGTAAGATGTGAGGACAGCTTTGCATTTAGTGAAGTTCAGGTGCCCGTAGAAAAGACTTACATGCAGTGTTCAAAAGATGACTTGTATGTCGTCCACTGCATAGTGATACTTATAAAGAGCTTAGTAAATATAATCCTATATTGGTCACATAAGAGGGATTTATGGTTCCAGTATCTGCTGTTGTGTGTATATATGTATGTACACATATATGTGTATATATATTCTTAATGTTTATTTTTGAGAGAGCACACGTGTGTGCCAGTGGGGGAGGGGCAGAGAGAGGAAAACAGAGGATCTGAAGAAGTCTCTGTGCTGAGAGCAGTGAGCCCAGTGTGGGACTTGAACTCACAAAACATGAGATCATGACTTGAGCCAAAGTGGGAAGCTCAACCGACTGAGCCACCTGGGTGCCCCTCTGTTTTTGTATATATTAACAACAAATCGAATAAAATTGTTAGTGCTGATTTGTTCATTCTTAATCATTTTGTTTCTTGTGTGTCAGACACTGTCAAAATGGGGATGCTGAGATTAAAGAATATATTCCTTATCTTCAAATAGCAAAATCTAGATAGAGACAAAGAAGTGAACAATTTGTGATACAATGTGACAAATGTTACACTAGTGGTAAGCACAACATATGTAACAGGAAAATACAGAAGCATGAAACTGTCTCTGTGGATGTGAGCTGAGAGAAAAAGTGAAAGGTAGCTGGGAAAGGCTTCTTAAACAGGATAACATCTAAGCTAAGCCTTGATTTTATAGCCAAGAGAAATTAAGTGGGGTTGTGGGGGCATGGAGAGAATACATGAACATCCTCCAGAGATAGACCACAGTGTATGCAGAAGTATACTGGCATAGTTTTTGGGGGGAAATTATAAATTCAGATGGATGGATTTGGTGGGCTTGTGGGGATAGAGAGGTAAATAGGGCCTGGATCATGAAGAGTGTTTATGTCATGTTAATGAGTCTAGATTTTATTGTGAGGGCAATGGGGAGCTGTTGAATGATATTAAGGAGAAGAGTGATGTGATTTGATCTACAGTTCATCATAAAGATGTCTGGAAGGTGTATGGTGATAGACTTGACAGGACTCTACTGTGATCTTCCATTTCCAATCCAATACCAATAATCATCAAGAGAGAAGTCAAAGATAACTCTCATGTTTCTAGCAAGGGCAACTGGGGTAGGAGAGGGGTCATGTATTCTTGGCAGTGTTGAGAGCCTAGTGGAAGAAAGTCTCAAGGACCTGTCCAAACAATGAAGCACCAAATTATTAATTGCAAAAGAAAAAAAAAAAGTATTACAAACACACATTGCTGGTCCAAAATTCTGTAGTTACTACTTTGAGCAGTGCCATGTTAATAGGTCTATAAACAGTAGCAGGACTCTGTTACTCTGATGGATTCATGTACCTACCAAATTACACTATCTAAATCTGACCACAGTAGGCATTCAAAAATTTTGATGAGGTGAGTGAATAATAATGGAGGACTTAAAATGCATTACACCTTTTAACTATTCAAAGTGTTTTCACATCTCTTTTGAAATTTTGTTCTGTTATTTGATATATACTACCTAGAAGCCTTAAACTAGAGGCCCTCCAGGGTCTATCTTGCCTGTATCCTACCTATAGGTGGGTTTTGCTTGATTTGTAGCTTTTAAAAATAAATTTTAATTCATTGCCCACAATTTACAATGGGCAGTTTTACATAAACATTTGGAGCTCGTTTTCTTGAAAAGTTAGATGATCAGGCAAGTAGCTGGGTTCACTAATTGTATATGGTAAAATTGGCTAGATTTCAGTAGCAGTTTTCAGAGTTTGCCTGCCTAAGTCATGTCACCTGCATGACTCCTATAGGCGGTTGACTTTGACCCCTTTTAACAGCTTATTTATCTGAAGTCTTTCAAGAAAGAGGTGTTGTGGGCAAGGAATAAATACAGAAAGTACACACTAATTCCATTCATATTAAAGCTTTTGTCTGTTCAGTGCCTAATGTATGTTATTTCATTTAGTTTTGCAAAGCTATAGCATTTGCTATTCCTATTTACAGTTGAGAAAACTAATGGTTAGAAAGGTAAGTTATAAATTAGTGACAGCTGGCTCCTGATATCTAGGCCTCCTGTGTTTTTCCTTTGTATACTACTTTTTTTTTTTTTTTTAAGCTTTTCCAGTTGAGTTGTTTAGGCAAAGTATGATGATTTTTAATTTCTTAAATTATAAGCAAGAATCTGTATTAGCAATGTTTTTAGAGATTTGAAAACAGTATACAGAAAATTTGTTTTAATTTTAGATGATTGTGTGTATGTGTGTACATACATGTAGATAATACATAACACTAACATTCTTTACTATTACAGTTGTGTTTACTTGCTGACATTTGGTAAGCTAGTTTGAAAGTTTTAGATATTCTGTTATTGCTGTAAGCAATTTTTAAGTAGAAGTTCTTTCAGAAATTTGAGTATTTGTCAAAGATAAAATTGGTAAAGATTCTTTCCGCTTTATGGTAATATTAAACAAATGGTAGGTGGTTCTTAGGAAGAGAGGTTTTTAGTGTGTGTTTCTTTTGCCTAAAGAATAAATTATTTTCTCAATATAATTCTGAAGGTTAAACTCATTTGATTATTCTTACAATTTTTTTATTCATCTAATGTCTATACATGTGGATATGCTTAGACTACTGATTGGTAGAAGGAATTGTTTTATGATATGATTTGATATTTTCAGAGGAACTCCATTCTAAGAAATGGAGTCAGCTGACTGAAAATATTTTTTTTACTTACATTTGAAATTCAAGACCCTTTCACATTCATGAAGGATGGTAAAAGTTGGTTATATTGCTGTGAGCAGTCACATTGACAATTTAGTATTCCTGATTGACATGCCTTTAGTGGCAGCAATATGGTTGTTACTGGTGCCAGATGCAAAATTCATGCACTGCTAGGGCACAGATACCGGACACATGGCAAAGAAGGGAATGTGGTAGAGAAGAAATAAAATGTAGGTAGACTCAGTCACTGAACTCAGTGACTGCTTTAGTTGTCTTTCTTCTGCTTACCAGCTAGCTAATCAAGGCCTTTGAGGTTGCTTAATAAAAAGTGGTTTACTGAAACAGAGAAAAGGACGTACAAGATGGTTTATTAAATGCTCTCTTTTAAGTGACTCTTATTTTAATCACTCTTAATAAATTGTAACTTACTATTTTATTTTTCTTCCTTAGAATCTGTCAGGTGTATTTTTGCTTTTTAATTTGGCTAGAAGCAATTTATTTTTAAAGAAAGTATGTCTCCTCTGAAGATTCACGGTCCTATCAGAATTCGAAGTATGCAGACTGGAATTACAAAATGGAAAGAAGGATCCTTTGAAATTGTGGAAAAAGAGAATAAAGTCAGCCTGGTAGTTCACTACAATACTGGAGGAATTCCAAGGATATTTCAGGTATTACCAGATTTTGATGTGGAATAGATCTTGACTCACACCCTGTAGTGAGTAGCTTCCCTGTACAATAGTAAGTATAGTGGTAGCCCTCCTCCTAGGTTAATATTTCTTTTTTATTTCTAGGACACTTATAGTTCTGTGTATATCTTTTATCAATAATTCAACAGCATTGTTGATGGTGTAGAATAAGGAGCGGGAAGTAGTCACCATTATTGGAAAGAAAACTGGGAGGAAGCTGAGAGGAACTGGGTTTGGATACTATTTCTAAGCTATTCTGAAAACCACATTAGGATAACTTTAGTTATTCCTTTTTTTTCCTTAGCATAAAATGATAGATTCATCACTATTTAGTATTAGCTTCTAAGAGAACTTATTAGTATCTTCTAAAACCAAATGTCTACTTCCCAAATAGTCTTACCAAAGGTTATAGTATGGACCATTCAAGGATGATTATTCGAAGTCATATTTACAGCTGTTTTCTTCTAGCTGTAAACTTTTGAAGAATTTCATTATTTCATCACTGCAGAAAATAGTAAATTTTGTTTTCACTTCTATACTTTTTATCCTGAATTACTCATCTTGTTATGATTTAAATTTAAGAAAATAATGTCTTAACATTTTCTGCACTTTAAAATTCTGTATTTGTTAATTACATAATACAAAAGTATAATATTCATTTAAGCTGAAGTACTCTATTGAATAATAATTTATGAAATATTATGCTTGAGAACCCTAGACCTGGGATAAAATTTCCATTCCTGTTTGGTTTTGAACTGTGAAAATAAATTGCTTATGATTTAGTGTATTAAAGATATTCTTAAATAGATTGGAGGTGGTAACATGGGTAATAGAAACAGTGGTAGTTTCTCCCACAAATGTATATCTACTAATTGTTCATCTCAATGAAATGATTCCTTTTCAAATGGAGATTCAGTTTTTCAGCCCAAATTAGCAGTGAGTAAATACTTAAATGTTTAAGCAAACTTACGTCTTTAGGAGCATGAAGATTCTGCTTGTTATTCCGGCCTCATCTCAGTTCTAGATCAATTTGCATTCAGCATTCATTTGTTAACCACCTACAGATTAATGTGGTGGATACTGTATTAAGGGCTATTAATACAGAGCTGAATGAGTTGTTTTTCTTCTCAAACTTAAGCATAATCAAATGCATTTTCAGATGTAAAAATATTCCAGACACACTGAAGTAACACAAAGAAGAGAATGGTTTGTGCCCTGAGCATTTAGATGGTAAATAGGAGTTTGCCAAACAAGTGGAGGTAGGGCGGAGGTGATTTCTATACATGGACAAACACATGCAAATGTGAATCGACACTCAGGGAACCAGAAAAGTATTTTAAAATAAACGGACAGTAAGGAATGAGTAGCAGAAGTAGAGGCTGAAGAGCTAGATAGAAACCAGATCTTGAAGTATCTTGTTTGTCATACTAAGAGGAGCTTAGATTCTAAGAAGCCAAGAATCTCAAGTTCAAATTCATTTAGGGGCTAGGCAGATGAGTTTATTACAAGAGATAGTGGGAGAATAAAGACATATGGGAGGTCATTGTGGGAGTTTAGGTGAGGAATGAATGTCCTAATCAAAGGAAAAGTCAATAGAAGCAAGAAAAGACCCTGGGGAGATTCCCAGATTTCTGAGTGGATGGTAGTCCCTTTCATGTCTTGGTAGGGAGCAGAGGGGAAGAACTGGGGTGGGGAGGGGAGAGATGAGTTGTTGTAGGCGTCAGACGTTCAGATATTGGTATCTAGTAGGCATTAGGTAAACAGGACTGGAGCTCCAGCAGAGAGGTCTGGAAGGCCTCAATAGAGTACTGGAAGGCTTCAATAGAGTACTTCAGCTTAAAGCTGGAAGGCCTCACCATATGGGTAATAACAAAAATTGCGGGGCTAATAGGATTTTCACTTGTTAGAGACATCAAATTCAGATTATTCTCATCCTGTTTGTTAGTGAATAAACTTTTCCCTTTTGTAGTTAACTTTGATTTTTAAAAAGTAGTATGTGGACTGAAATAATGGTTTTAAGTGATCTCTTTTTTTGCATGTTAAACTCCTTGTTTAAATATTTCAGAGTTAAAGCCTCTGAAACTGTTTATTGTGTTCTATGATAGAATTGTTTTTATTTATTTTGAGAGAGAGACGGTGTGCGAGTGTGAGCAGGTGGGGGGTGGGCAGAGAGTGAGTGAGTGAGTGAGTGAGTGAGAGAGAGAGAGAGAGAGAGAGAATATGAATATCCCAAGCAGGCTACGCGTTGTTAGCAAGGAGTCTGATGCAGGGCTCGATGCCATGAACCCTGAGATGATGACCTGAGCTGAAATCAAGAGTCGGACACTAACCGACTGATCCACTTAGGTGCCCCTTATGATAGGATTTTTACTGAAGGACATGAGTTTAAGACCTATTAGGAAGCTTTTATGTATATATATTTGTGTGTGTGTGTATATATATTATTTAAAATTTGAATATAAATGAAGTCTGGTAAAATTATATTTTTAATCTTATGTAAAAATTGACAAAGATCAATTCTAGTTTTAAAAAATTATGAAATACTATTACATTTTTCTGCTATTCAAAGGGTATATCTTCAGCAAAAGGCAGCTTTTGAAACCTTTGTATGTGCCTGCTGAGGGAGAACATTAGAGAATAAGGATGCCTATTTGGCAAGAATTACTTAGGTAATAAACTGGAAGACTTATTAATTTAGTCTTGGAAAAATTTCAGCCAAGAGAAAATAAATGTTATCACTTCATAACACATATCCAGAGTCTGGAAAATTATAGGACAAATTACTGGACCATTCTGGGGAGTGGAAGAAGTAAGCTACGAGGGTTTCCAGAGTACTCATGATCTTCATGATTGAAAGAAAGTTAAATGAACCTGCTTAGATAATTAGAAAAGAAAGATGGGGGTGTCTGGCTGGTTCAGTAGTAGAGCATGCAACTCTTGATCTTAGGATTGTAAGTTTGAGCCCCATGTTGGTGTAGAGATTACTTAAAAATAAAATCTTAAAATATATATTTGAAAGAAAAAAAAGACGTCTCAAATTGGTAAATTTTATTTTGCCATGTTTTTGAGAGGTGGAATTCTTTTGAAGATTATAGTTTGGATTAATGTATCCTTTTACATTACAGCTACCTAAACCAATTGTCAGATATTTTATAAGCTTTTATTTAAGAAAAGGAAGAGAGAAAAAGAAAGCCTCTAACATAATGTGGCTTTCTAGAGTAGTGCTGGTATATCCACCTAGGCTCTGTTAATTGTTAACTCACTAGCTTTTATAGCTTTATAACTATATGTGAAAATATTCAATTCCCTGTCATAAAATCAAGAATGCTAGGATTACTTTGTAAAATAAGTTTTAATAGTAGGTGTTTGCCTCTCCTGAAAGTGAAATCTTTAAGTGTATCAAGAAATGGGAACTCTTTTCGGTTGGTGGGAAAAAAACCCTAAAATTAATATGGGAAAGACTTAAGAAATCTAACTTAGAAAGTATGAAGTAAAGTGCTCCTTATACAATTTATTTTACTTTATTGTGCATTTTTAATAATAATGTAATTTTCCTTTTGTGTTGGTTAGCTAAGTCATAACATTAAAAATGTGGTGCTTCGACCAAGTGGAGCGAAACAAAGCCGCTTAATGTTAACTCTACAAGATAATAGCTTCTTGTCTATTGACAAAGTACCAAGTAAGGATGCAGAGGAAATGAGGTTGTTTCTAGATGCAGTCCATCAAAACAGACTTCATACAGGTGAGCACTAAATCTTCCCAGGGTTTGCCATTAACAATTAAAAAAGAATATTACTAGATGGTATACTAGTATCTCTGATGAATATTGATATAAAAATCCCCAGCAGAATACTGCCAGACTGAATTTTACAGCACAATAAAAGGGTTATATACCATGACCAAGTGGGATTTATTTCTGGAATGCAAGGATGGTTTGGGATATGAAAAATCAATGTAATACACCGAGAGTGAATGAAGGAAAAAAAAAAAAACCATGATCTTTTCCATGCAGAAAAAGGCTTTGATAAAATTCAAAACCCTTTCATGACAAAAACACTCAACAAACTAAGAGTAGAAACTACCTCAACCTAAAAGGCCATGTATGAAAAACACACAATTCACATACTCAGCAGTGAGAAACTGAAAGGTTTTCCTTTAAGATAAGGAACAAGACAAGGATGCCTTCTCTCACCACTTCTGCCCAACATAATACTAGAAGTTCTAGCAAAAGAACTTGGGCAAGAAAAAGAAATGAAATGCATGCAAATTAGAAAGGAAGAAGTAGGGGTGCCTGGCTGGCTCAGACTGTAGCGTGTATGAGTCTTGATCTCTGGGTCATGAGTTCCAAGCCCCATGTTGGGTGTAGAGCTTACTTTAAAAGAAAAAAAAAAGTTTTTTTAAAAAGAAAAGAAAATTATATCTGTTCTCAGATGATATGAAGCTATATGTAGAAAACCTTAAAGATTCTACAAAAGACTATGGCTAGCAAAGGAGGAGAGAAACTATTGGGAAGGGTTACCTTGTCATTTAAATCTTAGGTATTTGTGTTTCTCTACATGAGACTTATTCTGAGGTTTTACTCTTGCTATGAAGATAGCAAGTACTATACAAAAATCATACAATATGATTAGGTTCCCCTGCCCTTTCCTAATCCCTTTCATTTAAAATATTTTGATTTAAAAAATGTATTTATACACATTTTTAAAGGAATAATCTAGTGCTTAAAATGAGTTTTCCACTATTACAATTAGTGTTCAGCTATATTCTCATCAAAACTTCATTACTAATATTTGTAGTTATTAATATTAATATTAATAGTTGACAAATTTTGGGGTTTTTTAACTCAAATATGACACATAAAAATGTTAGAAGGTGAAGATGTAGGAGTGCTACTTTGCTTGTGTTTAATTAATATCTATTTGATACACTATATTCCTTGTAAAATTAAAAAATTGATTGCTATGTAGTACCTACTTATATGTTCATGTTACCAAATCTGAGCTATGTCAATTTACTAAATAACTGTTGAATTTTAGAATCAAAGAATTGAATACTGTTTAAAATTTTTAGAATATGTCAGGGACTATGTCTATATACCTTTCTGTTTTTGTTTTATTTCATTGTACCCATCATGTTAATTGACCCACTGTTTTAAAAGTTGACACGTGTAAGAAAAGCATGTCTCTAAATAAATTGGAATGGAAAGCACAATAGACTCTCTGGAAATCCATATTTAAATCTGAACAACATGATATAGTGGAGAAATGTGAATTTTGGACCTAAACAGATTTGGGTTTGAATCCTACCTCTGTTTACTTCCTGTGTGATTTTCAATATGTCACTTAACGACTGAGTTTCAGTTTCTCATCTCTAAAATGAAGGTTATATTACCTTAAGTTCAGGTCTTAAAGAATAAAATCTCATAAATAGAAAGCATGACTGGTATGAGAGACACTTAGTAATTAGGTCAAAAGGAGCAGGCTGTGGAGTTGAATTGTCTTGTGCTGCTCTTGGACAAGTTATTTTAATCTTTTGACTTTAGTTGCCTTTGCTGCCCAAAAGTAATATGTACTTTACAGAGACTAGAGTAGGATAATGAGTGTAAAGATACTTTGAAAAGTATAGCACATTTAATATATAATGTGTGGCAATTCAGATCAGTGGAAAAAAGACTAAATTTGATAGACGTGTTATCTATAAATGAGATAACTAACCATTTAAGAAGAATAAAGCTGGCTCCCTATCTCACTTCATTCATCTAAATAGATTTTACATTGATCAAGGATTTGAATATAAAAAAGTAAAATGATGAAAGTGTTATTAAAGGGGAACACTGGATTTTAACATAATATCTAGATGGAAAAGACCTTTCTGACTATGATATAAAAACAGAATCAGTAAAGGAAAAGATTAATAATGGACTGTAAAAAACTTAAATGATCTCTGAGGCAAGAGTAAAAAAAAAAAAAAAACAATGAAAATATTAGCCACAGTGACAGAGTTAATGTTGCTAATAAACAAAGACCTATTTTCCAAATCAGTATGAGAAGGACAATTCAGTAGAGTGGTAGAAACTGCATATAGGAAATTCAGGAAGATAAACAGATGGCTCTTATACATGAAAAAATCTCAACTTCACCAATAATTGAATTCAAGTTCTTAGTATCACATCAGCAATAGTATGAGGAGAACAAGATAGTTTCATATATTTGGTAGGAACTTAGAGATATTTTTTGGAGGAATAACTGGTAATACCAATTTAGTTTAAAACCACTTCCCTGGGGCCCCTAGGTAGCTCAGTTGGTTACGTGTCCAACTCTTTTTTTGTTTTTTAATATTTTTTTTTGACGTTTATTTACTTTTGAGAGCGAGAGAGAGAGAGAGAGACAGAGAGACAGAGTACAAGCGAGGGAGGGGCGGAGAGAGAGAGAGACACAGAATCCGAAACAGGCTCCAGGCTCTGAGCTGTCAGCACAGAGCCGTGTGTGGGATTCAAACCCATGAGCCGTGAGATCATGACCTGAGTCAAAGTCGGATACTTAACTGACTGAGCCACCCAATGCCCCATTAAGGGTCCGACACTTGATTTCAGCTCAGGTCATGATACCAGGGTTGTGGGATCGAGCCCCATGTTGGGCTCTGTGCTAAGGAAAGAGCCTGCTTGGGATTTTCTCTCTCTCTCCCTCCCTCTCCCTCTCCCTCTCCCTCTCCCTCTCCCCCTCCC